>NW_020621381.1:2593737-2844967 GCF_003573695.1 Papaver somniferum | reverse complement strand
AAAAAAAAAAGAAAGAAAGAAAGAAACACATAATTTTCTTACAACTGATAAACAAAAGGAAAGACTAATCCAACAATGATAATTATCATGATCAATATTAGTTATTCCGTTTTTGACAAGATTTCGATGTTGACCAAGTTGTGTGATTTACAAATCTTCATTGTCGATAACTAACGAAGCAGAAAAGTATAGAGGACTTAAGAAAGAGAAATTAAATAATGATTTCGAAATTTATTTTATTTTTTATTTTTGTACGAAAAAAATATTCCAGAATAATAATAACCTCCGTTAAACCCAACGAATGAAGAGGAGAGGAACGTGTACCCATGGATTCACAAAGTCGGACTCAGAAAGAAAGGAGCTTAAAATACTACGATGTTTTGATTTTTTTTCTTCTTGTTTTTTGAGATGGGAAATATATTTTTATATTTTTTTGCAGACGCATTGTCAATGAGGTGAAGTGGTGAACCAATAAAGAGATTTCCATGCACATATAAAGTTATTATTTTTTAATATTTTTTTTCATATTCGTATCTGGGTGGAAGTAAAGGTTAGCTGATTAGGTTGACATTTCTTTCTTATTGGCATGTGTTTAATTATTTCTTTCTTTCTGGTTTGCATGTGGGGTTAGTATGCACTTTTTTCTTTTTGATTGAAGGTGAGCAGCACTCTTAACCCTGTCGTGGTTGATCATTTTATTGACTTAGCAATTCATGTAGCAGACACCTTTAATTGTTTCGCCGTGGTCTATTAGATAGACTGTGAGGGAAACATTTAAAACAATAGAAGTATTTGCAATTTTATCTCTAGCATCAACTTGTGGCACTATGGCAGAGTTGGGGTAGCAAAACTTTAAGTGACGGATTATCTAATATGAAAACAAAAAAGCAAAAAATTATTGTGCCTATCGTAATCAACATACTAATCGACTGGACTAATCAACGTAGTAGTTAATCAGTGCAAATGTAAGAATTGCTAATGCATATAATAATGCATGTACCAATAGACTAGTGAAAATTAAATACGAAGTAAATAAGCGTATGGGAGAAACTGAGGATCGTTTTTATTACTTCTTCTTAGTTTGTACAACTAATTCATTGTTGGGTATTTATAAGAAACTAATGAGTAATTAGTCATCACTTATATTAGCAAGTAAATGACACGTACATGCTTTAGTATCTTGTTTATGTCACTTAGAGTGGGACCCACATAAATGGTCGGCATCCACATTCACATCTGATTTATAATACTCCCACTTGGATGCCACCATTCTAAAACGTTGCCTCGTCAAAATCTTGCTAGATAAATCCGGTAGGACAAAAGCTTGACGTAGTAAAGCACTTGGAGCTTTTAGTATGGTGATGGTTGTCACGATCTGTCTCTTGTTGTCAAAGCTGCACCAGAAAAATCATTTAGGAAAAAACTTGAACGCTGAAAGCTCACAACAATATTTTCGATGCAGCTTGTTGGCTTCATGTAGATCTTATCAGGAAAAACTGTGTGCAGTAGAAAAACCTGACTTGAGAGTATAGTGTGGTAATCCAATCAGTGATTCCGCCAAAAATTCTATGGATATCTATCTCTTTAGATCCTGATCATCGTTCTAAGATTGTTATCTCATTAAAAACCTCGTCAGGAAAATCCATAGGGACAAAACCTGAGCGTAGGAAAACATGAGTTCCCAGAAGAATGATAAACCCGCAAATGTTGCCTCGTTAAAACCTTGCCCGGAAAAACCCAAAGGGACAAAAACCAGGACGAAGGAAAAAGAGTACAACATGGTGACTGCGGACAACAGTGCACTCGCATGCCTCATTAAAACCTTGACAAGGAAAACCCAGTGGGACAAAACCTTGACTAAGGAAAAAGAGTACACGACGTAGTGTCCAACATACCCAATATCCATAATTTTCTGTGACTTTACTCCCCCTGATGAGTAGGCTTCTCAGTTGATCATTCTGCCTGATAATGCTGCATAGAGACCACGAACCATCTTTGAATGTCTTCATCAACTTCCTTAACTTGAGAAAACTTGGTCTAATCTTCCTTTCTGCAACTTAATGATCTTCTGATGGTACAACCATTTATTCTCTACTAGATTTGTCTGAACAATCGCAGCTGATCGGAGGAAGAACATGCATCCTCTACTACCAGACTACTACCAGACTACTACCTAGGAAAATATTTAGCTGCTTTAGCAAACCTGTCAAAAATCAAAATTTAAACAGTCTGATTACCTTTTCTCTGTGGGAGACATTCATAGATCTTTCATGCAAAAGATCAAGCTTAATGGTTCCATGAAGATGAAGGGGACTCTCTTCGGACCAATGTCTCTATATTGGTAATGGGTAGAGTCAGACTTACATGTTTACCACAAACCCAATATCAGGTATCTATAGCATATTTCAGCCGATATACCATTTACACATATTTTGTGTAATACAAACCACAAAGTGACACATCTCATTTATTGAGATGTAAACCGATCAATCTTAAAAGTAAGAGATCGAATGACTGAAATCATGCCAGCTTGTCCATTTAAATATACCTAACCGTTCCAGGTTGGTGAAATTAATGGACTGCTAGATACAATGTTCAGACTGCAACCTTGTTTTACCGAGATCCTCATCTCGAACTTCTGCTTTAAGTATTTTTGTGCTTTGGAGAACTCTTCAGAAGTTCCAATTAAGTAGATATTGTATATATCAAATCTAGTAAATGCATAGTATATGGGCATATAAGATGGTTCACATATCCCTGGATAATATAAGCATTCACTTAGACAATTGACAGCTTTCGTCTTTATTGAGCAAATGCACATGACATGGTAATTTTACTGATAGGTGGAAACCTGCAGTTATCTGTACTTGATATAGATTCCAATAACCACATCCTACAGATGCAAGTCGAGTCCTTTAAAGACTTCCAGACAAATACCCAAAAGGTAGTTGCATTCATAATAGGGAATACGTTACAAAGAAACCCATCTCAGGTTCCTGTAAAAGACTTTGTGCCATTAGTTGACTTTAATTTTCTCACTATGCACGTACACTCACCTGTAGCCACTAGGTGTTACATTATCGGATGTCGGAATTGCAAACACCCGTTTGTGGCCAAGAGTAGCTCACATTATCGAGTGTTCGGGCTGCAATACCAAATTTATGCATTTTTGCGAGAAACTGTTATTCTGCTTCGATCTCTCCTGGTTTAACCATACATTTGATGACATTCCCATAGAGAGTAGTTTAAACCAACAACACCTACGGTAGTATCAATGGATACTTTGACTATGTCATCAACAATCATTGGATTACGATCGTAAATTTCTCTATTGCATGCATGCCTTATGGAAATCCTCTTATTTTGTGGTTTCACAGCCTTTGCACAGACATTCTCTTATTAGGAGAACTATACTCAGAGAAATTAGATCTTCCACTGATAGTCTCTTTGAGAGCACTATCTTTCAATGATTGTGACTGGCTCTTTCTTTTAAGAGGTGCAGAATATTTCAAGTCAACTAGTCATCCACGCTCAAGGTGTGTTCTAAGTGACACACTTGCTACTACATTTACAGCTTCTCAAGGAAGCAATTTGATTTGAAATCTTTGAAGATGTCAAATCTTCGACATGTCTTTCAGTGATGAAAACATCAAGATGAGATACATCCTGGTTTATCTTCGTGCAAATCGGAATACTTCACGCTGTTTTTCAGGCGATAACCTTTCCTCCCCAAACGGTGGGAATACTTTCTCATCAAATTTACAAATCTTGTAATAGATTAGTAACAGCAGTGGAATATAGCACGTCTCAAACAGAAAAAACATGACAACGGTTACATGAATAATAAGTTCAAATTGCACAAGAACATCAAATGTGCTCACCATCAATGCCAAAAGCATTACTAGGATGATACAACATCAATAGATGACAAACAAGAGTTTCATTTAAAACTATATAAGTATAGATACACAGTTACCACCAGGTGAGATGTCGAATCATTTATGACTACCAGACCATACTTCCATCAACCTAGTTAGTGTCTGCGGAAACTCACTTTCAAGGGGTGGAGCTGCATAACAAGCGACCTCAATTAGTTTCCTCACTACACATTCACATAAGCATCAAATTTGTGACTGATGCTAAGACTAAGTTTCAAGAGCGTACACAAGGGAGAAAACACTTCAATATGAAATAAGGTCCATTTCTGCTAATCATATAAACTTTGTCGATAATTCCTTTGCAAAGGGGATATCTATCCACAACGATTTCAGTAGATACTATGAGTATTACCGACAACCAGTTAGCAATCAGTTAATAACGATCTTACATCATTCTCTAGAGTATGAGGATATTCTAATCCATTTGGTACCAAATTTCAATATGCGGATATTCTTCGCAATGAGATATCAACGCAAATTTCATGGACATGCTCCTCGTCAGGAGATATATCAACTCATTACTCAAAGAGAATATGGACATTATCTGATTAGATTGGCATACCTCGAACTAGAGGTTTTTCTTCTATGCTGATAAGCATATTCTCAGACGAAACAATCACTGCGATTTCATGGCATGCCTTGCAAGGACTTTCTTACGCCGAATCAAGCAAGCACACTCTTGCTAAATCTAGCAACAGAGTTTTCTCTAACACCTCAGGCATTTCTCGGTGTGAAAATTTAGATGAGATACAATTGGATTTAACCAATGTCGTCGACGATTCTCCCCATGAACCTTAGGCGGGATGTCTCATCAACAGAGCATCCAGTTATGCATTACTCTACTTATCAAGGGAGCAACTGGGTGCAAAAAACAATAATACGCAACACAGGAGAGGTAACTGATCAGGTTTCCTCTCTCGTTTACTGTCCAACTGGTATTCAAATAAAATAATTTGCATCGCCATGCAAAATCAACAGTAAACTGTAAAATAAATTCTGTGAGCATAGACACTATCTCAACATCAGTTCCAGTCCTGCCAAGACGACCGACAGAGATCAACAATAAACAACATTTCAAATGCATGTATCGTGTCTTTTATGTCACAACTATAGCAGAGCTCTTCCATGCTCAAAACGGCTTATTCAAACCATTCATTATGCAACCGTCCCGTATTATTCCACTTCTAGTGGTACGGTGCTCATCAGGTTCTTAAACCCAAGAACTATTGTGGTTCTCAAATTCAAATATGCCTAACACAATTGTATTTTTGCTTCTTTGCCAAAGATAAACTTATTTGCATAGGTACTGTTGCAAATTTTATTTACCAAATTCAGGATTATAGGTAATAGCTCAGGCGACGAAAAGACATAATATTAACTCTAAATATCATTTACAAAAATGCAACACTCATTATCGCTCGACGTTTGTATATCTACGAGGCGCATTTAAAACATGCAGCTCTCGTTGTTGCTATAACAACATATACAAAGTGAAAATTAAGTAGTAGCTCTTTGCAGGTAGCCGATGCATATAATAGGCGCATATTGTGCATGCCATAAAGCTAGGGGGAACACATAAGGGCACAAAATATGCAGCTCTCCTTATTGCTCAACACATCATTTTATACGGTCCATATATCTTCTACAGAAATTAAGCCGACCTATTTACCACAAAAATCAATGGTGAAAACAAGGAATAAAACATTCCAAATGTAATATATACGGTTCTAACATAATACATACAAATCTCCAACTTCGTCTATTAGGCTCGACGAAATATTAATTTATCAAAGTTGAAGTATGAACACATTCTTTATACCTTAAAAGAAATTATCTTGATATCAATTGCGGGTCATTTCAAGGACCGCTGATAGAGACTGGATAACCACGTTAACCCGGTGTCCATTTTTCATCGCATTCCGACCTTAGGTGGAACGACTTTGAATTATGGAGATTATTATAGCAAAGGAATATTAAAATTTTGATATCCCTAAGGATGCAACAATTCTTCGCTCTGCCGATATTAAAACCGTTAACACCATAAAACTCATTGGTATACCAACAAAGGTAATTTTATTCTTTACGCCATCCAAAAGGACACGGAAAAACCTTCTGTTGGTTGGCTAAAGAGGAAAATAGCAAAACGCTGCAAAACTCAAATATTTGGCTAAATTCGAAAATCGAATAACATCACAAATATGAGCCGTCGCTAATACGTACCTATTTTGGATATCTCTTCATATACCATATAATTTCCTGTGCTCCAAATAGCACATACAAGACATGGTAAGATGTCTAACTCTCTCTTTAACAAGTCCTAATCAAAATAGGAAACAAAATTAGACATAATAAAAATTGTATGCATAAAAATACTTAGAAATAACTAAATTAAATATGCAAGGGTTAAAGAGGATTATCCTTTTCCATATCGTCATCCCCCAATGATTATCACAGAGCAAATCGTGCTGATAACGTATTGTAATCAACATACTAATCGACTGGACTAATCAACGTAGAAGTAGTTAATCAGTGGAAATGTAAGAATTGCTAATGCATATAATAATGCATGTACCAATAGACTAGTGAAAATTAAATACGAAATAAATAAGCGTAAGGGAGAAACTGAGGATCGTTTTTATTACTTCTTCTTAGTTCGTACAACTAACTCATTGTTGGGTATTTATAGGAAACTAATGAGTGATTAGTCATCACTTATATTAACAAGTAGATGACTACATGCTTTAGTGTCTTGTTTATGTAACTTAGAGTGGGACCCACATAAATGGTCGGCATCCACATTCACATCTGGTTTATAACAGTGCCATTATTGTCGGCAAAAAATTGGTTTTAAGAACAATCAACGTGATTGTGCATGGGATTTTTTTTTCGGTGGTGCTATTCACAGCACAAAAACACCACATTATTCACAGCTCAGGACATCTAAACCCTACATCTCTAAAATGGTGAACCTTTTTATCCAGCGGTGGGTCCTGGCTGAAAGTCATGAACCAATACTCTTGCAACACCTAGCGTTTGAGCTGTGAATAAAGCTCTAAGTGGAGCTGTGAATAGCATTTCCTTTTCTTTTTTAGCTAAAACATAATTGAAGGGTTGCACGAAATTATAACTTTTTCTC
Source organism: Papaver somniferum (assembly GCF_003573695.1). Taxonomy (NCBI): domain Eukaryota; kingdom Viridiplantae; phylum Streptophyta; class Magnoliopsida; order Ranunculales; family Papaveraceae; genus Papaver; species Papaver somniferum. The sequence continues at coordinate 2,837,893 of NW_020621381.1, read as the reverse complement.
TTTTGTTGAACGAAAATCACTGTACATTTGTTCTTAATTCTTGGTCATAACAGTAGTAATGGGCAACTTCTTTTGGTAATCTTGACCAAGTCAAAATAATACTTGAACCAGAACTAAAATGAGCACTAGTTTACTTTTTTTTTTAATCGTAAAAGCAAATTCATTACCCAAAGAAAACAAATTACATAGTGTTGTCCTTCTGCAGTGCAGAGAGGATACAACTTGGTGGTGTATGAGACCACACTTGGTTACAATTATAATTTTTGGCATATTTGGCTAGACCATCAGCCGCTTCATTACCAGACCTAGGAAAGTAAACACACTTAATACTACTAATAGATTCTAAAAGCCTACTAATATCCGAAAGAAGATTATGATCTTGCTAATTAGACTTAGCAAAAATTGAAGTCACAGCTTCAATGACAGATTTACAATCTCCTTCAATGATAATATTTCTCCAGCCCCTACTTTTGATCCAATCCACAGCTTCTAAGAGTGCTAAACCTTCACCCTGTTCAGCATCTCTAGCTTTCGTCACTTTCACCAAGGCCTCCAGAAAATTCCCTGCAAAATCTCAAAGAATTAGACCAATTCCACAAATATTTATTTCTTTGTTAAAAGCAGCATGAAAATTAAGTTTCCACCAATTTTTCTGTGGTTTTTCCCATTTTTTCATGTTTTTACTAGATAAGGACCCGCAAGAAGTATTAGTTTCAGAGCTAAATAAATTGTATTTTGTGCAAAAATTTCTAATGCACACAATGATGTTGTTAGGATATGCTTCTTTTCCTTCGAAAACTGTTGTGCATCTCTGTTTCCAGGTTTGCCACATGATCACTGTAGCTAAAAGGATGCTTTCTCTTGCTTGAAGGATATGATGCTTTGTTCTTGACTCCATTATTTGATCCAACTCTATAGAGATGTGAACTGTTGCTGAGAGTGTATAGCTCTGGAAGTATAGTAAACCAAATAACCTTGGCAAGATCACAGTGAAGAAGGATATGAGAATATGTTTCTGTAGCTTGCTTGCAGAAAGGGCAAGAGTAGTCGTCTAGATGAATGTGTCTTCCTATTCTTGCTATGGTCTGGAGAATATCATTCAGGCATATCCAAAATAAAAGATTGAGCTTGTACGGGATATCAAGGTGCCAAATTTTCAACCAGAATTTTTGTTCTTCCTTGATGATGACATTTCCTTCTTGAATGAGAGATTTATACGTGCATTGCAAAGTGGATGTTCCATTTTTCGTTAAGCTCCGGATGATCGTATCTCTAGCATTTTCAGAAAGTCGAATTTCTTGAATTTTTTGTCTTTCAGCTTGATTGAAAACTTGATTTATCTTTTGAGTGTTCCATTTTTGTTGTTTTGATTTATCAAACTCTGAACTATATCCTCGTTTCCCCGATGTTGAGTTGCCTTTGAAAGTTGGTTGTGCTGGATATTTCCTACCCAATTGTGCCTCCATATTTTTATCTCTGACCCGTCTCCTACACTTCACACATATAACTTCTTTACAGTTTGTAGACCTCTATATATACTTTTCCAAATCCAAGAGCCTTGAGTACTTAATTCATCACAAAGTGGATCTTTGTTGTGGAAGTATTTTGCCTTTAATATTCTTGCACAGAGAGAGTTCTTCTCAGTTAACATTCTCCATGCTAGTTTTGCTAGCAGGGCTTCATTGAACTTTGTAGTGTTTTTGAATCCAATTCCTCCTAGTCTTTTTGGCTTGCAAACAGAGCTCCATGCAATTGGGTTCGAACCTTTCTTTTTGTCTTTTCTCCACCAATAGTTTCTTTGTACTCTATCAATGGATTCAGTGACATTCTTTGGCATTTTGAAACAACCCATCTGGTAGTTTTCCATTGTGCTAAGAACATCTTGCACTTGATTTGATCTTCCCGCTTGATCTATTATTTTTCCTTGCCATGTACTCAGTCTTTTTTGTAACTTTACTTCTATAGGTTTAAAGCTCTCTTTCTTATCCTTGCCTAAGAACAGTGGGAGCCCAAGGTATTTCTCATTCAATCCCATAGTCTTCATTTGTAATAAATCTCTTAAATGTGAACATCTCTGCGGCTGCATGTGCTTGTTGAAGAATAAACTTGATTTGTTGAAATTTATCACTTTGCCTGAGGCAGCACTGAATTTTTTGAAGATGTTTAAGATATTTCGAATTTTCACGGTCTTTGCCTTTGCAGAAGAGAAGGCAATCATCAACGAAAATCAAATGATTATTCTTGGGTTGTATTTGCTTGGTTTAATCCCCCTGAATCTTTTTTAATCTTTCCTCCTTATAGATCATTCTTGAGAAGCCTTCCATACAAAGTATAGCAAAGTACGGTGAGATTGGATCTCCCTGCCTTAAGCCTCTTGAGAGAGTAAAAGGCTTACAAGAAGACCCATTGAGAAGCACTGAAACTGAAGTAGTTTCTATACATTGCTGTATCACATGGCACTATTTGTTGCTGAATCCAAGATGCTTCAATATGTCCAACAGAAATTTCTGTTCTATTCTATCGGCTTTTGACATGTCAAGCTTGATTCCAACTTCACCAGATTTACCCCTACCTTTTTTCATATGGTGAACTATTTCATGTGCTATTATGGTGTTGTCTGAGATATTTCTATTAGGGACATAAGCTTCTTGGAATGGAGAGACAATTTTTTGGAGAATTGATTTGAGTCTGTTGACTAGGATTTTTGAGATTATTTTGTATTTTATATTGCACAGGCTAATGGGTCTGTAATCTGAGGGGGTTTGCGGACATTCAGTTTTTGGAATTAGGGTTTGAAAAGTATAATTGAGTTCTTTGAGGAGATAGCCATTTCTGAAGAAATTTTGTATCATGAGGATGATGTCATTACCTACAACATTCCAGGACTGTTGATAGAACCCCGCTTGAAATTTATCCGGACCCGGTGCAGCCCATGCTTTGATCTGGTTCACTGTGTTTTGATTTCCTCCATATCTGGAATTCTTGTTAAGTTGATATTGTCCTCTGCTGTAATGCAAGTTGTGATGAGTGAAAGAATTTCTTCATTTCTTTGTGGATTTTAAGATGTAGTGATGGAGCTGAAATGGCTGTTGAGAAGCTGCTCAATGTCTTTTCTTTTAGAATATCAGATTCCCATATCATCCTTTAGTGAATCTATGTGATTTCTTCTTCTCCTATAATTTTCCCTTGAATGAAAATACTTTATGTTCCTACTCTCATTTTTTAACAGATTTTCTCTTGAATTTTGGTATTTCATGTTAGAGTCCATTTTATACCAAAATCGAAGTTCTTTGTGAAAGCTTTCAATTACAGTTCCATTTGCTTACTGTTAATTCTTTTGAGAGTCTTGTATTTTCTTCTCAACTTCCTTGATATGCTGATTGACGTTGCCATAGACTTCAACTTTCCACCTTTGAATCTCTTTTTTGGTGAGCTTTAATATGGAGACCGTTTGGTATGCCGCCGAGCCTTGTTGTGGCTGTTTCCATGCCTTTGCAACTATATCTTTACAGGAATCTTGATGTATCCAATTCTCATATACTCTGAAGGGTTTTTTAATATGTTTCTCTACTGGATTTGTTTGGAGGAGAATAGGCGCATGGTCCGACCCAAATGATGTGAGGCTATGCACTGTTGTTGAGTGAAAAATTTCATGCCAATTAGAGTTTGCAAGGGCTCTATCCAATTTTGCTTGAACAAATTGCTCATCTTGTCTGCGATTGCTCCAGGTGTATGGGTAACCCGTCGATTTGATATCTAGCAGTTCAGTTTGGAGAAGCCACTCTTTGATTCTTTTGTTGATGTTTGACTGCGATGAAGCTGGATTTGAGCTCTTCTCTTCCGTGTTGATGGTGATGTTCGTATCTCCTATGATCATCCACGAGATTTGTAAATTCTGCCTTCGAGCAATAATTATTTCCCACGGATATTTCTTTTCATGGTATCTTGTACTTCCATACAAACAGGTTAGTAACCATTGCACATTTTTGGGGGCAACTGAAACCATTAAATCAAATTGGTTTCTTTGTTCATTAGTTATATTTACTCCCATCATCCTTCCAGAGAAGAGCCATGCCTCCAGAAAGTTCCAGAGAGGATTGAGACCAGTAATTATGAAAGCCAAAGTGTCTAATAAACAAACTGGTTTTACTTTCAATGGTTTTTGTTTCTGATATAAACACTAAATCTGGGTCATTACTATGAATTCACTATTTTACATGATCTCTAGTGTCTTTTTGGCTAATGCCTTGGCAATTCCAGGCTAAAATTTTCATATTTTCAAACACTATGTTTAGATGAAAGCAAGAATGCAAATGAAGATAAAAGAAATTTAATTGTTTAAAATAACTGCGTAAATAAAGGAAATGAACTTGGAAAGTGAAAGGAGAATAAAAGCTAGAAATTACCTGGTCTTGTTTCCCTTCTTCAAGATTGTACAAAGTGTTAGCATCGCAATGTTGATCCCAATCCCCAGCTTGGTTATGGTCATGGATGTGAAGCACAGATGCATTCTGGTAAATGTTGTTTTCACCTTGACTGTCAGCATCCATGTAAATGGGATTTATCAAAATTGATATTTCTTGCTACAATTTCTCGAACTCTTTTTCCATTTCTTTGACTTGAGCCCTCGCCCGCCTCCGAGTTACTTCCTCTTTCTTCAAGGAATACTGCTGTGACATGATAACCATCAGAAGGTCTCTGAAAAACGACCTTATTTGCAGCAGCAACCTTCTTTTTGGGCACTTTCTTATTAATATTGATTGGAGATCCATACCCATACTTTGGGTTCATAGCCATGACATCTTGCAGCGACAAATTGGTTTGGCCAAACTTGAAAAGATCTTTATTAGCTAAATCTCTAACAAAATAAGCTTTTCTTTCACATTCATCATCATCATCATGGTTTAAGATGAAGCAAGCTGGGCAAAGATTACTTGGTTGCTTCTAATAGTAGAAAGGAATCCACTGAGTATAACCATTCTCAGTAAGAAGTCCCCTTATGAGAGGAGCTTTCACATTAATCTTGATATTGGCACTGACTGCATTTGAGTCAACTGGATTGTCGTCTTCAGGGTCTAGAGCTTTAACTTCTCCCAAAATCTTAGCGAACTTGAACATAGCTTCTTCTATCGAAGAGCTCTGTAGGTAGTTCTTTGAAATCTACCCAAAATTCTTGAGTACTGAAATCCATTTTCTGAATCTGGATGAAAGAGTTGTAAGGCTTTCACGGACAAGGGAGCATTCTCAAGTACCCAATTAACTTGAACCCAATCTGCAAACCTAACAATGAAGTGATTTGGTGCTGGGTTTCTTATCTGAATTTTTTTGACTTTCTTCATCCAAAGGTTTTTGAGATAGAATTTTAAGGTGCCGGGTTTCATGGATTCTGAAGTAAAAGTTTACCCACAATGCTGGTAGCCCACTTGGAGATTCCTTTGTCTAAATTGACACTAGCATAAAAAAAGGTTTGGCGAATATATTCAGACTCAGAGTTGTTGAGGTTGGTAGACATCATTTGCTCTTCTAGATATTTCATGTCCCCTAAATTAGGATCCATAATAATGGGCACAGTGGGAAGATTTAGGATTAAACTGATTAATGCAATGATTGTGGTAATGATGAACATAAATTTCCATTTTCTCCAATTTATAGAACTAGTGCATGGAAATGGATTGAAACGTGTTGGAAATGTCATAACTTTATTGCCACTTATTTTCCAACAAGAGAAGGAAACACAGACATGGGCATCAGCAGAGGAGCGAAATACTGAAAAGATGATAGTTTTTTCCGCCATTGACTTTACTAGAAACGAAACCTTGATGACCATAACCTTTGGGGGAACAACCTTTGCAGTGACTACTTTGTTCCAAACAAGGCCATAAAGACCAGGTACAAACTTAACACCTGCAAGCCATAAACACGAAACAAGGAGGGTAAAAGAGAAAACAGGTAATTTATGAGAGAATCAAAGACATGCAAATCTCGATCAAGGGAAAAGTTGTTTAGGACAAGAGCAAACAAAAACCGAGATTCAGACAAAAACAATATGAATCGATGAAAATTAAACACAGGAAGACAGAGAAATGCATTAACTAACTGATTTGGTAGTTGCAGAATTCATTTATTCATTAATGGCGAAGAATGGATTTGGGTTGACTAGCATTGACTAATTTGGACTTTTCGCCATTGACCCAGAGCTCTTCTAGTCTGGAATCTGGATTTTTTTGTCCCAAGATGGTTTCACCTGAAACTTGATAGCCTATGGAAGTACGAAGGTGTTCCTAATGGGATGAGATAGTGTTCGTTTTTCCTATTTTCTTCAAGCTATTTCTTGTTTTCTTTTTCTCTGTTCCCCTTTTTCATATGATTGTAGATAAGTAACCATCAATGTACTCATTCAAAAAATCAAATGTTTCATGCTTCCGAAAAAAGTAAATCAAATGTTTGCCTATGTTATTTTTATTTTTATTTTTGGACCACCAGATTATCAGGTAATCAACTGTCATATTGTAGGGCTTATTTTCGAGAATAATGAATCGAATCCTGATTTTCTACATGACAGTATTTTAAACATTGATATCTTTCCCTCAATATACAAAGTCTAATTAGTGAAAATTGATATATAGTAGTATTTAACAGTTGCACCTAGATATCTCCCCCCTTTTAATGGGAGTAAGGAAAATTGAATCTGCTAACCAATTTGAACGGGGAATAAAATTAAACCATTGGATCTAGGAAAAACTCCGTGTGAACTATTGTTCACAACCATTGGATCTTCATCATGCAATAAAGAGTTCCGTGTAATTTGTAATCCATGGGGAGTCTGTAAGGGCTTTTAATTAATAACCGAAAAATATAGGGACCTAAAATGGAAATGATATGTTGGAACCTTATAAACGTCGCCGCAAAATCTGTTCTAACGTGATAAAAAATCCTTCCTCCTCCGAATCAAGTTGTGAGGTTGGATACCGGCCGACATGGGAAACAGACGTGGAACGCGCGTGACACACCTCTTGTAATTAGTAATTAGAGGTTGTACATGTTAACTAATTTCCTTTTTAGTTTACACCTATTTCATCCTTCTCATCCAATTTCAAAGCATGTATATTATTAATGTGTGCTATTTACATGCTAAATACTATATCTAGGAATTACTAGGTAGTCTAGGAAACCCAGTACTGGTTACTCTCTAATCCACCCCTAGAATAAAATCATCTGCTGGTCCAAAAACATGTTTTTGGACCAGAATATTTATTCCCTAGTCCAAAACGTGCGGGTCACACAAGACAAGTTTTTCAAAAGTACCAAAAACACCCTTTCTGCAACTCCACGAACAAATCAAATTCAGTTTCTTTCTCTTTTTTTTTTCATCTCAGATTGTTTTCTCTGCTCCTGCGTTTTGGTTCATCACAATATTTTATCTCGCAAATCACAGCTATTATCTCGTAAATCATCCGTGCTTCGAAATCAGATTCGAACAAGGTATTTATCTCGTAAATCATCTTCCTCTGCTGTTGTTCTTGGAATGTTGATGAATAATTAGGTTTATTCTGATCCGATTTTTATCAGAATAGTTGTCTAAGATGTACATTGTTATCTTTCTTTTATGATTTCAGTTTTGTGATGATTTATATTGTTCAATTCAGTTTCCGTTCGATTTACATTGTGATTTTTGTGTGTTTCAATTAGGTATCTTAAAATCGAATTAGGTTAATCTCAGATTCGAACAATGTATGTTACTATAATCATCTGTTTCTCTTTGGTTTTCTCTGCTCCTGCGTTTGGTTCATCACAGTATTTTATCTCGTAAATCACAGCTATTATCTCGTAAATCATCTGTGCTTCGAAATCAGATTCGAACAAGGTATTTATCTCGTAAATCATCTTCCTCTGCTGTTGTTCTTGGAATGTTGATGAATAATTAGGTTTATTCTGATCCGATTTCTATCAGAATAGTTGTCTATGATGTACATTGTTATCTTTCTTTTATGATTTCAGTTTTTGTGATGATTTATATTGTTCAATTCAGTTTCCGTTCGATTTACATTGTGATTTTTGTGTTTTTCAATTAGGTATCTTAAAATCGAATTAGGTTAATCTCAGATTCGAACAATGTATGTTACTATAATCATCTGTTTCTCTGCTGCTGTTCTGTTTTAGTTTCTTTGTAATCTGATATAGGTTTGTTTTACTGTATTTTTTGATATAGGTTTGTTTTGTTAGATAGATCGTGTAGTAATTTTGTATTCTCTTTTTGATATAGCTGCAGTTCTTCTATTTATAGAAGATGAAACTCAAAACATATTGATATGTTGTAAAATATATTCTACATGTTACATACAAATACATATCAATATGTATAACGTATAGGAATTCAGAGACTTAGTTATTCTACATGTTACATACCAATACGTACTACATATAGCCTGCGCTCTTTAGTATGTATCGTGCAATACAGTAGATGCCAATACATATCAATATGTATAACTTATATCCATTCAGAGACTTAGTTAATTTTTGGATCATTTACAGGGTTAACATGTCTGACGTTGGTCCCAAACCAGACTTCTCCATCTATTCTCATGTATACCATAAGCAATATCATTTTGCATATGAGGTTACATCGTTTTCAACTTTAGAGGATTTGAAATTTTGCATCTGTAATATGTGGAGCTGGTTGACTCCATCGACTATTCTGGTTAACTATTTCCAGAATCAAGCGATAGTTCCTATTCTTGCTGATGTAACACTCCAGGGCATCTCTGCATTACATTCTTCAAAGCAATCAGCTTTCTTTGATTTGCACGTGGATGTAATTTCAAATAGCGCGTCTAGGCGTATGGAAGTTGACAGTAATGCAGACTTAGTTGTCAGTGCAAAGAATAGTTATTTGAAAGAAGGTAAAGAAGCCCCAAGAGTGTTTTTTTCAGATGGTTGGGATAAGATTTTTGATGATACATATCAATTATTCTATGGTGGTGTTGATGCCGGTACGTATAACATGCCAAAAATACTGCATGAGAACTGGATATGAGGTAATTAAGAAGAAGAATGACCTTGAGAGATTCACCGCCGTATGTAGTGTGAAAGGTTGTTCATGGAAGCTTCACGCAACTGCCATTGGTAGTTCTATTGATGTTTTTAAGATAAAGGAATATGTGGGAAGGCACACCTGTGGCGGTGGTTATATGTTGAAGAATCCAAGAGTTACAAAAAAACTCATGAACAGTCTAATTCATGAGATGGTCAGGCACAACCCTCGCATAACACCAGCAGAGATCATAGATTATCTTAAAGTTAGTGGTGGCATTGAAATCCAGTATCACCACACATATCATGCAATTGAGTTGTCGCATAAACAGATTTTTGGTAATGATGTTAAGTCGTACACTGATCTTGCTTGGTGGGTGAATGCTGTTAGGGAAACAAACCCTGGGTCATTTATTGATTTCGATTTCAATGATGCTACAAAAAGATTCAATAGACTTTTTGTTTGTTTTGGAGCTTGTATAGAGGGATATAAACTATGTCGTCCCATGATTTTCTGTGACTGTATATTTCTCACTGGAACTTTTAAAGGAGGTCTTATGGCAGCAACATGTCTTAATGGTAATCAAGGTAACTGGTTTTTTTTTTTTTTTGATATGTAGTGTCTGGTAGTTAGATCACTCATATTGATCTTACTTCACTATCTGACAATGAGTATTGACCATACTACATACTACATATTGACCTTACTGAGTATGAGATAAACCATACTGCATGTGAAAATGTAGTGTCAATCAGTTGCTTAACATGTTATTATGTAGTGTCAGGTTTTCACATATCAACAAAGAGGAAAACCAACTGCATGTCAATATGTAGTGTCAATATTAGTTGCTTAACATAACTAGTAATTCCTTTTTGCAGGATTTTATCCGCTTGCGTTTGCTTTAGTACCTGGTGAAGACAATATCAGCTGGGAATGGTTTTTCAAGAAACTGAAGGAGGCTTTGAATGATGATCGCCCAATCACTTTTATGACTGACCGAGGTGAAGGGTTGGTTAAATATATTCCCAAAGAGTTCCCTGATTCTCATCAAATATATTGTTACTTCCATTTGGACAAAAACTTACCTATCGCAAAGTCTGACGAAAAGTATAAGGAAGTGACTGATGCTTTCCGAAAGGCGACATATGCTCTTTCTCCTGCAACATACGAGGAAGGTCTTCAAGAAATGGTTAATTTGGGAAGGCCTTGGGTTGCTGACTACTGCCGCAACATTCCAAAAGAAAAGTGGTCCAATGCTTTCTTCAAGGGTTGTAGTTATGGTTACACTTCATCTAGCGTTGCTGAATCGTTCAATAGCTGGATTAACAAAGAGAAGAAATTACCTGCGTGTGCGTTCGTTGACTCGATCAGATTTGTATCAGTTTCCTTAGTCACAGTACAAGCTTATATTAGTTTTCTTTTTGTAACAGTATTAGCATATATGTTCTATGTTCTGTTAATCTACGTATATTTTTAGTATAACAGACTTTGCTATCCCCTTGTCGTGTAGGATACGTATGATGGAAATGATGTCAGAACGTCGTGAAGAGAGTCTCTTGATGGACCCAGAACTGCTAACCCCTACGTATCAAGCCTTGCTTGAACTACACATCCAAATTGGCCGTCCCTGGAAAGTTATCCAGTCAGATGCTAATCGTTATGAAGTGCATTCTCCAAGGTTAGCGTTTACCCCTAATCTCTATCATCTGAATGTTATTTACTTTCTCTTTCTTTTTTTTAAGTACCATGTTTCTGTGAGAACATATAAATATGTACTGTGTATATTAGGTGTACTGAAAAATAACACATGAATATGTACTGTGCAGATCTCATATGGTAGATCTAGAGAGAAAAACTTGTACTTGCCAACGATGGCGCGTTTATGGTTTTCCATGCTCGCACGCTACTGCAGCTATTACTAGATCTGGAGGAAGGATTCTTTATTACGTTGAAGATTATTTCAAAGTTACCACTTTTCGTAAGCTATATTCAATAGCTATTAGACCCGTTCCTAACCACGACAGGTATGTGTCTTTAATCAGTACATTTTGTCAGCTATTACTAGATCTGGAGGAAACTGTCAACATAAACTTACTTACATATGGATGTTACATACTGATATGTAATGTTAGATACCACTACATTTTTTTATATTTGTTTTTCAGGAACAATATACCGTGTACATATTCATATGTAGTTGTGGTTCATTCCATTTATATGATACTGTTTTTTTCTCACAGGCCCGATGAGTATCACGTAGATGATATCGTTCTCCCAGCAGAAGTAATTAGGTCTCCACCAGGAAGGAAAAAGGGGAAACGTTTTAAGTATGCATTTGAGACTAGTAGAAAATCTGTCAAGTGTTCAAACTGTAATTTGAAGACTCATCACAACAAGGCAACATGCAATCTTATCCGACAGTATGAACTTTCTGAAGAATGATTTTGTGTCAGGTATGTATTTCAGTCAGATACATATTAATGTCTTAATTAAGTAAGTTTGATACAATACAATGTACTTTTAAGCAAGTAGTGTTCTGATTTCTCTTTTTCTTTTATCACAGGCTTGAACGTGCAGCAGAATGTTATATCGATGATGTTGCCAGATTCCTTTTCCACAATTCTTTCCTCTAGCCCTTGTTCTATTCTACCGTTTTTCTTTTTGATTTTGTCAGTACCAACTTAATTTGGTTAATAAGTATTTCATTTACAGTACATACATTACAAGTGTACTGAAAATACTGTTTTTGTTGTTTCTTAGAACATCTTTTGGTTTTTGAAACATTATAAGTCTATCAAAATGTAGTTATTGTAGTTATTTTCGAATAATGAAATATGTTTTTAAGTCTATCAAAATGTCATTATCTATCAGCAGTAGTGAAGTATTTACATACTAAAATTACATGTCAGTATTGTAGTGTTAGTATCTACCACTACATACTGATATGTAGTGGTTGTAGTGTAACCATACTAGATGTTTGTAACAAGAAAACAATTAAATATGTACTGGTTTGTGGTTTAACCATCTTCCACTAAGATTATTTAGAACATCTTTTGGTTTTCCAGCTGATTCACCATCTTCACGGGGGTCGAGGGGGCAGCGCCCCCTCGTATCAACAACACAAAATCATGTTTAAGTAACACAATTGAAATATCACTACATTAAAGTTAAACCCAAATTCAAATTAAAAATCACTACATATTAGATATATGTTTTTGAACATTCTTGAACTCATGAAATGAAATGAAACCAAGAATAAAAAGAAAAGAAAATAGTTAAATAGTGATATGTACTGTCAGATTACTTTTAGCAAGTAAGACTATTTTTATGTCATCTGCCAACTGATTTCCGATGGAGATGCTTTCAGCAATTTGCATGCTAACGGGACCCTTTTGTTACGAATCTTCGCTTGCACTTCTTCATCATCTCCCAAAGGCACTCCCACATATTTTCTTTTTGACATCATCTTCATAAAATGCATCACAAACAGTAGACAGTCTGGCGATCCCCCTTGTTGAGGTGCTTCACATTCATTCACTATTACATTCTTCATTGTTACTTTGTCCTTCTCTATCAAGTACACGTTGATAGGTACGTACATGTAATCTGCCATTTTGCAGGCGTGTGGATAACAAATACCTCCCCATTCAGCCTTAGAAGAATTGTAGTGGTTGAACACCATTTTTTCGCAGTCATACTCAAGTAGCGTCCAATGAAGATTGTGATGGCACATTGGTACAAGAATCTTCTTGATACTTTCATCCATCACCAATATTGGTTTGTAAACAGAATCATGTGCTGCTCCTTTGAGGTTATCCGGGAACTCGACATTGTACTGAAAACATGGATGTACTTGAAATAGTTTATATCTAATTTTGTTTTATGCAATATTGATATGTAGTATACCTACCCCTACATACTTTTTTAATTTTTGAATATGTGTTGTAGTAAATATGCAGTGTAAGATAACAACTTACCCAAGCGGATGGATCCAGATGCAACACAGGCAAGTATTTCCTGTATACTTCGTGCATCGGTTGCTCATTCTGAAATTTGGTGTTAAGCTTGTATTGTGCGTAGTTGAGAAGATCTTGTTCTAATAAATCGTTCTGCACCAAGTCATCAACTGTAGTTCCAGTTACACAAAGACCACCTTCTCCCACTCTCCAAGCAATTGAGCTAGAAAATAAACGACGTAAAGGTTAGTATTCTTTGTGTAACAGTACATACTGATATGTCTTTCTCAGTATTTTTTATACAAATATGTATGTATATCAAAAGTACATACACAAACTAATAGTACAGATCAATATAAAAGTGTCAATTGAGAACTCACCTAAGATTTTTTGCATTATTGATGTATGTGGAAAGAATACTCTTTTGTTCATCGTTCATGTCATTATAGAATGGTGATTTAGTCAGTTTCCGGAAATACTTGCGCAATTTAAGCTTTCTCTTTTTGTTTAGTGGTAGTGCTTCTGCAGCTGCAGCTTTCGGTCCTTTATATGATGGTGAGAACTTACTTCCACTCTCATATATATCATCTACCTTCTTTGAAGGATGGGAATGAGTAACAAGTCTGGTGGGTGTTGTTACCTGCTGCTTTTCGGGCTTTGTAGCACGCTTTTTGTTCACTTTTACCATTTTTTGTTTCTGGCTTCTTGTGCTAAACTGTTCCTGCATTTTTAATCAACATAAAAAATATGTAAATATCTATATTGCATAAAACATAGTTACATCACCTAATCATTTTTGAAAGCATGTAGTGGTATATGATTGTATGGTATAGTGATTTCTAGTGCTACCATACTGATATACATATCAGTATGTAGTGATTTGTAGTGTAATATTAACTACACAAAATGAGATTTTTAGTACATATCATTCACCTGTGATGGAACCTCCAAAACATCTTGCGAGGGGACATCCAGAACATCTTGTGATGAAACATCCAGAACATCTTGTGATGAAACATCCAAAGGATCTTGTGATGTAACCTCCAAATGACCTTTTGAACTGGTTGTAGGTATGTATTCTTGTTGCTTACCTGTAACTTCACCTGCATATTTCGGTTCAATGGGTTCTTGTTGCTCAGTTGTTTCTTGTGGAATTTGTAAAGGCCGCAAATCTCTTCCAAACAGATTATCAAATTGTTCTCGTAAGTTAATACCAAAAAGACCTTCGTTGTTATCTGGAAGGAGGTCTGCAAACTTTTCGACATAAACACCAATGCCAGAGTTTAATTTCGATAAAGTCTGGCATAGACAGCTTTTCAATGTGTTCCAAACTCGACATCATAGTAAACAAAGGTACATCCAGCAAATGAAACTCTTCCGCCGCCAATCCGGCGTTATACTCTGGAAATTTCTGCGAATTAACTACAATTGAAGACTTCGTTTCTAGCATAGTTGTAAGCAACTCCTTTGCTGCTTCCTGCCTAACTTCAAGTTGACCAACCTGCAAAAATCAATTGAAACTGTCAACAAAAACCTACTTAGCTTGAGTTTTTGCTATGTATACCACCACAAGAATGTACTGTTACATATAAATATGTTCCACTACAAGAATGTACTGTTACATATCAATATGTAATGGTAGATACCACTACATATTGATAAGTAACAGATAGATATTGATATGTAACAGATAGATAGTGGTATACAAGAATGTACTGTTACATATCAATATGTAATGGTAGATACCACTACATATTGATATGTCACAGATAGATATTAATATGCTACTTACCTGTGTGTTTTCTTTTCCCTTTTTCTCTTGTATCTCTTTGACTTTTTCCTCCAAATTAGATTTAGCCCAATTTTTAACCTCAGAACGCGGAACTTCAACATCATGGAACTTCAATACTGAAGTTGTTGACAATTCAACCTCAGAGGTGGCATTAACATGAGTTTGATCTTTCGGTGTTGACAAACCAACTTCAGGAATGTTGACATTAGCATCTGTTTCATCTTCCGGAGAACCTTGCATTTCGTTCTCAACTATTTGGTCCACATTCAACTCTTCATTGGGGTTTCTTGGAGTAGGTGTACATCCCAAGCTAACATAATCTTCCTGGCTGGATTCTCTCTGCAAAGGGAAAGCTTTCCGGTAAATATCATGCAACATGAACTCAAGCTTTGAAGCGTCAACCGGTTCGCCCTCTTGCTGCATTGTGTTGAATTCACTCCATTTGGAAGATATTGTATTCCTCAAATCATCGTATTTAATCTTCCAATCTTCTCCCCCAATACTGAGTCCTCTTCTTCTTTCTCTTCTTCCTTCTCTTCTTTCTCTTCTTCCGATTCGGAATTCTCATCTAAACAAAAAGCATCATCATTTGCTTCCTGTTGAATCCTTCTTGAAATACGATTAAGGATTTGTCTTTCTTCGTGTGTTATCTCATCTTTGAAATCAACATGGAACTGGTACAAATCAAATAAATGTAAAGAAGCAACTACATATTAGATATTACCAAAAAAAAAACATGTCGTAGTTCTTTCTCTATTAGATACACAGGGAGAACTACATATTGATATGCTAATAACTACATATCAATATGTATCACCAAAAATTGATATGCTAATAACTAATAATCTATGTATCTCTCAGAGATTACATTCTTATGTGAGTAAAAAAAATCATGGGTTTTCTTATAAGCATGATTTAGGTAGAGCGAACTTGATGTAGTTTTGGTTTTCTTTTTTCTAGGAGCCATTTCTATGTAGTATGATGAAGATGAATAGTAAATGTAAAATGAAAACAGATAATATGATCAAAACAGAGCAAATTTAATTGTTTGTATTTAGAAGATTACCTGGATGGCTAGATTAAGATCAGTCATATGAGGAAACACATATGGAGAAGAGAAGAAAAGGAACTAGGGTTTGTGAGAAGAAAGTAGAAGCCCTAATTGATCATGATTCATGAAATTGAAGTTTCTACACTGTACCTAAGCAGCATTGATATGCTAATAACTACTACATATTGATATGCTAATTATTACATATCAATATGTCGAACTACGTGTACTTATCAATATATATTTTTATTATGACAAAATATGTAAGGCAAGTTTACCTGATACTCAGAAAGATCAATATCCTTTAGGAACTCAGCACATATCTTTGTATGATTCCACCTAGACACTCTTGGCACATACATTCCTGCAGGTTCTGTCACTATATCCTCGGGCGCCACCAAATGGGTATGCTCCGCAAACCATGACTGCAAAATATTGATATGCAGTATTAGATATACTATCAAAATGTAGAAAACACATAAAACAAAAACATTTTGAAGTAGAATAAACAAATAAATAGATTCTTACCAACAAATAAATAGCACAACCATTTGTGCGTTCTACGGATTCCACGTTTTCATTCAGCTCTTTCTCTAAATGAGAATGGATGAGGTCAGGCCATGAAATATTCTTAGCCTTCTCAAGATCAAGAACAAAACCAATATATTTTTCAGTCAAAGCGTTTGCATCACTTGTAGCGAAAAATAATGAAGTGCACATATACAAGCAGATAAGCCTAACAAGATCTTCGGCATCTTCCTCGTCTTCCTCGTCTTCTTCAGAATCTTCATTTGATTGATCACCCACGCTTTGCAGAGACTCTTCATCAGACTTCTTCTTTTTCATATTAATTGGTGTTCGTTTAAGGATATTCAAGATTGCCTTCACAATCATTGGCCTAGTCACTTTATCACCAGCTTTCATATCAGTAGGAAAAGTCCTTTTGAAAAATTCTGTTTCACGCCATCCACTTTTTTTATTTACTTGTGTAAGCCTATAATCAAGATATTCCCTATTTGGAATTCTCGGCATCCCATAAATAAGTGCCATTTCTTCTGGTGTGGATACTAGCTCATTCGGTTGGCCATGCCTTTTAAAGACAAATCTAAGCTTGTTTGGATCTTGACCCCTAACGTAACAACGCAACATTTTCGTCATTGCATCTTCAATCTTCAACCAATGTTCCAACTCAAATCTTGTGTACCAGAATATTAGGAACAGGTTACCGAATGATGCTTCAGAAATCATCTTCAGCTGCAACTCACTCAACTCAAGGTTTTCAGTGTACTTCGCAATAGCCTTCTTAGTGGTCCTAATAGTCTTCGCAAGCCCCCACAAGCCCCTGAAACCGCCACGGTATAAACTTCGTGGTTTTCCATCTCCTTTCTTACGCTTATTAGCACCTACACAATAACAAGAACCAAAAATTAATACAGTACATATCAATGTGGTATATCAAATATGTAGTTACATCATCAATATGTAGTTGTAATATCTACCAAGTCTTCAGAAAACACTTAATACCAAAAACAAGCACAACAATGCATCATTACATACTCATAAACATATGTTATTAAGAATTATCTTCAGTTTTAATATTACAAACCTTCTTTCGGGAGCGCTTTTGCTTTCCCCCTTTTTTCTTTTCCCTTTCCTTTTGGAGAAGGAGTAGCATCTCTCAGGACAAGTGCTTTGTCCCCCTTTGCTGTTGGTGAAGGAGTAGCAGCCATTGTCGCTGTTTTTCCTTTTGCTTTAGTAGTTGCCGCTGCTGTTTTTCTTTTGCTTTTTGCTTCAGGAGCAGCAGCTGCTTTCTTTCCTTTGGTTTTTGCTGTTTTTGTAAACCAAAAGTTTTGTACACATTACATATTACAGGCAGATAATAATATGTAGCACACATATCAATTTGAGATGCTATCATTACATATCAATAACTACAAATTGAAGACAACATATTGATATGTAGTACAGATATAAAACATATGAATCACACACTACATGTCAATATGTTGTGTCAAATTACATACACAACAGATGAAAAACATGTAAAACATATGACTCACAGAGATGTTGTGTTTCTATTGAACAAAAAACATATGAATCACACATTGCATGTCAATATGTTGTCTCAAGTTACATATACAACATATGAAAACATGTATACCAGACACTACATACAAATATTTAGTGATTCCATTGAAAACATGTAAAAAAAAACACTACATACAGAGATGTAGTGATTCTATTGAGCATATGTAGTATATTAGTTGAACATTACTACATATCTACAGTTTTTCATCAGCATTAAATATTGATATGTATTGCATGTCAATATGAAATTCAACAACAGGTTTCTAAGTATTGCATGTCAATATGAAGTACAAAATTAGGCTTTACTTTCTTCTGAATTTTGCTTACCTTCTACCTGAGGAACATTTGTTCGTGACGGAGTACCAACTTTACTCATACTCCTTGTTGTCGGAGATTTAGCCGCAGGGGAGGATTGTGTTGGTGAATCATCAACATTTTTTCTTCTTCTTTTTACCTGGGTTTCTTCTACAATTTCTTCTGTAATTGTCCGCTTGATAGTTCTAACCATTTTTTCTCTTTAATTGAATGAATAAAAATTAGGTTAGGAACTGATGATTATGTAATTGATTAGGTCAGGAACTGATGATTTATGTAATTGATTAGGTCAGGAACTGATGAAAGAAAGAAGTTGAAAGAAAAGCGAAATTGTTCAGATTATTTAGTTAGGGTTTTGAATGAGGAGAAGAAAGAAGAATATCTGACAGGCGTCTTTGCAAATTCTCGACAGCGGATACAGAGTGTCAAACTTAAAAATTATCAGAAATTAAATTCCAATAAATAAAGGAAAACAAAGAGCTTCTGAATTATGAGGAGTTGATGAAGCAGTTGGTAGCGGGATTCATCAAGGCAAAAGAAGAAGAAGTGGGAGGAGACAGTTTAAACCCACGCATGAATGTTGAGGGTAGGCTAGTAATTTTCTAGGATTTTAACTCTTTTTGGACTAGCGGATAATTGTTCTATCCCGCTGGACTGGACACTACTCCCGGGTCGGATCTTTGGACCAAACAGGAAATTTCTCATACTATATTACCCTTTCTGTCTTCTTCCTGCTACTCATTTGGAACCGAATTCAACAAAGTCTGTGATGGTAGACAACAATGGCATGATTAAATCTATCCAAGAATAAATCTAAAGGTTTAACCGAGTCATTTACAATAAGTCCGAGGCAATCCATATTTCATTTTTTACAAAGAAGAACTATGATTTGGATTACTAGTATTTGACGTTTGATGATTTGGTCATTTAGAACTTCGATCTTGATAGATAGAGTGAAGCAGAGAGGTAAAGAAGTAGGAGCAGAGAAGAGGAATTTTTTATTTTCACTAGGGCTTATCCATTTTTTTTCGCTATCAGTTGATCTTGGGGTGGAGGTGAGGAATACACCAGGTAGAATCGTTTTAAAATTATACTTATGTGCTTAAAACCAATGTTCTGAAAACTAGCCCGGACATCGAATCGGAAAAATTACTGGGTCACGGGTCACACGGTTCAACCACTGGTTCAACCCAGGTCAGTGGGTCATACTACATTAGTTTACGTCACAAGTAGCACACAACTTCCGTCTATATTATCAAAAAAAAAAGAAGAACTCTTTTGGTAAACATACATGTGCGTAGCTGATGGCTATTCCCAAGTTAGAGAGTTTTTAATTGACACGATAACCATGAAAAAGAGGATTCAAATTTGAATTAGAGAGTTTTACAGAGATGATATGGTTTATTTTAGTGAGATTAGGATCGACCCATCAATGTTGATTAAAATAAAGGAAGACAAGATTACCTACTGAAACTTTCTTCCTTGATAAACAAGACTCTAACTTTCCATACTGTAACTTATTTTAAATTCAGTAAATACTTGATAAACAAGATATAAATTTATTGGAGATTATGGTACCCATATTCCTTAATACTCCCCCTCAAGTTAAGCGGCAATGGTTGGAAGGTTAACTTGCATAGTAAATCATCTTGACGAGAAGACACAAGACTCTTGGTGAAGATATCATCCAATTAATTTATAGTGTTGACAGAACGTACATCCAATTGACGACGAGTGACACGTTCACGAATGAAGTGGTAATCAATTTCAATATGCTTAGTGCGGGAAAGAAAAAACAGATTAGAGTTTGCGGGAATCCAACTCAAACCAATCGGCAATAAGTGGACCCTTTTATATCATATTCAATGTTTATTAAGGCGATATTAGCAATGTGGGACTGTCCTTCATATCCTCCCTCACGTGTAGGGCACTCTTTGTAGGCCTCTTACACGCGGGTCTTCGTTGTATGGGTGGACGTAGGGCCTACTCGTATTTGGGCGTAGCTTTGCTACCAAGTTAAAGTATGCGGGCATCAAACTCAAAACCAATTGGAAATGAGTGAAGTTTCTCTTTCATATTATATTCAATGTTTATTAAGGGGATATTACCAATATAGGACTATTATCCTTCCATGTACCAGGAGAATCACTTTTGTGGTCAAATTTTGGATGAAGTTACAAGTTATGGAATCAATTGCACTCTTTCTCAATGACGGATTACTGAATATGTTGCTCAGCGTGTTCTCCTGGTATAATGTGGTTCTGGTGCTCGAGTTTCCCTTGCCTTAAGTGTCTTGGGTTGATAGTCCCACTACAAATGGTCGTTGTTTGGCTGACAATACGTGTTTGAAAATACGATGATACCAAATTCACCACAATTTTTTTTTAACCTATAAGTCCTCTTACCGAAAGTGATCGTCTATGGACAGATTCGAGACAATACAACAAGTCAATATTCACACTTTGTGTGATTGTATGTGGATACGAGATCGACACAATAAGACTACCAAAGTTTGATACTTGATAATAGGTTCAGACTTAAGCAAAATCTATAGGATCACTATCAAGTATATCGGAGTTAAAGTTTGTGTAATTTACTTTATAACCAAATATAATTGTGGAAAACAAAAGTAAATCACACAGCAAGATTTTGTTACCTAGGAAAACTGCAAGTGTAGAAAAACCGCGGGACCTAATCCAGAATTGAATACTCTCAGAATTAAGCCGCTATACAAAATCTAAACCAACTTCGTATAGTTGAGACCAAGCAACTACCCCTAGTTCACTTAGTTTCCTTAGTATCCCTGCGCTTCCGACTTCGAAGGTCACGCACTTGAACAATTCCTTTGAATCGTATTCCAAACAGTAAAGGAACAACAAATCTGTTTGGTAACAACTCTATTGATTCTTTAAATATAAAGATATCTCAAGTCATATGCAAAGGCTCTTCCATTTAATTCAATAAACTCCTTTGCCTGGTTAGATCAATCTATCCAATAACTACAAAAGTTGTTAAGTTTAGATTCGTACTGAATCAGAATAAATCTCAAAGAGATATATTGAGAATGCCGATCTCACGCAACTAATCAATCGAATAAATCTGATTATAGTTGGATCCCAGCCGATCACAGTTGGTGCACACACAAAGATATGAGAACTCATAAGAAATCTTCTTCGTCTTCAAATCTTCTTTAATCTTCAATAAACACCTGCACAACACCACTTGAATCTCTTGTGATCAATTATACATAGAACAGAGTCTTATAACGATGGGTTATCATAAGATGTCTTTAGATATACAAACAGTTCTAAAGATCTCATCAATACTTCGATCTAGTTTGAGTGAATCTTATATCAGAGGAGAAGACTCTCAAGAATAAAAAAAACTAGGAACAATCAAAGTTTCAACAACCGTTAGTCAATCAAATCAATTGAAAACTAATAACACTGCAATTATATAGTTTCCAACCAACGATACTCGTAGAGCTTCTTGATCCCACAGAAGTCTTTAAACGAGCGGTCGTAAGAGATTTCACCTAATTAGGATACTTTCCTCTCCGAGTAGACGGCTCCGCCAGAAACAACAAGAATTGAAGTTTGTCTGACTCTTAGGATGGTTTGCTAGAAATCAAACTTAGGTATTTTATAAACCAAGGATGTTTGGACACCAACGAATTTCCAAAACCGAAAATATTCTCAAGATGTGCAATGAATAGCAAAATTCGGTTTTCCTAATTTCAAAATCTCTCAATAGAAAATCTCCAATTAGTAAATGCACATAAAAAAATTTCAACATAAAACGCATACGTAAGATAATAAGAAGTCGATGGACAAATTTAGAAAAGGAAAGAAATTTTTTTATAGATGAATTTCTTCTGTGTTAGTAACAGAGAGAATAAATCGAGCCACCAAAAAGAAAAAAAAAATTGAGAAAAGAAGGAAAAGTTGGTTGGAGAAGGTAAAGTGTTGGATGGGATGATTTGAAGTTTGGGTATACTAATAATTACTCCACTTCCTTTGCTTTATTCACGTTCTTTGTTGACCAGTAAATACTGATCCAGTACCACCACGTTTTAAGGTTAGTTCATGAGATAAGATTAGTGCTATATTTGAAGTAATTATGTACTTGATGACCCACTGGTTAACCCAGTGACCCAGTAGCTTCACTGGTTCTACGTCCGGTCCGGTTATTAAAATATTGGTGCAAACTCGGATGAAATAGGTGAAACTTATAATTACTAGTTGCACCTTGGTGTAACCACTAAATACCTCATCCGAGATATCCAATCAATCTATATCTTGTGAAAAATAAAGAATAAAAAAGAAAAGCGTAAATGAAGCAGCAACAAAAGAAAGAAATAAAGGAACATAGAGAAACTGGGAAAGAAAAAGACAAGGGTTGGACTCGTTGGAGTTGGTACCCAAACCCAATAGAGACTTTGTCAGCATAGAATGAGGTGAGAGGTAACATAAATATAAACAAATAGATAAAAATGGGGTTTGTATTGTTAAAATTTGCTGGCATCCAAGTCAAAACCAATTGGCATAATTGGTGAGATCGATAGAAGGAGAAAGTAGAGGAAGTGGTTGTGGAGAAAAAACAACAGAATATGAATCTATGATACACGAAGGAGAAGTATTCGGGCCTGCAAAAGGAAATTGGTTTGCAACAAGTTTTATTGGCCGAGAAATATACCAACGCCTAGTCGGAATATGCCAACACATATAACCTTTATAAGCGGAATGATATCCAATAAAAACACAAAAAAAGGAGCGTCGTGTAATTTTATCAGTTGCATAAACACGCAAATGAGGATATGGTAGATCCCCTAAAACCGTGAAATACGAATTATCAGGAGTTTTATACAATGTTTTTTGGTATGGGCATATGTTACCCGAAACAAGCGACGGAAGGCAATTAATAACATGTAGTTTGAAAAGGATCGATTCGAAAAGAGAGCGGCAGAAAGGTTGTGTAAAGAAGAACCCAACCGGTATCGCCAATATGACGATGACGCCGTTCTGCTAATCCATTTTTTCCGTAGTATGGGGACAAGAAAATCGATGATAGACTCATAGACACCTTGCAGATCAAGATACGACGTGAACTTTTAAAAATCGCCTCCATTTTCAGATTGAAAAGTCTTATTATTCTTTTCCAAAAGATTTTCTATCTTAGATTTAAAAATAAAGAAATTAACTAGTGCATCAAATTTACGGGGTAAAGGAGAAATCTACACAAAACGACCAAAAATATCCATGATTAAAAAATAGTAAAAAAAAAACCATCACGAGAAAGATGAGGATATGGTCACCACAAATCAACAACCACCAAATGTAAAGGACAATTGTATTCACTTAAACTCAATGAAAAAAGTACTTTAATACTCTTGCTAATAAAAAAAGAATGGCATGGAATAATTCGACTAGATGTAACAGGAAGACAAAAAATTTTAACGACTTGCTACATAGTACGAAGCATTAGATAGTTTATTCTTTGGTGCCATGAATCTAGAGAGGACTACACATATAAAAGCAGCGACAATGGAGAAGGAGAAGACACTTCCAGTTCAAATTGGTATATGAAAATGCGGGGGTACAACAACCACACCAAATAGTTCGTTTGGCAATCTGAGAGGACTTACTCCAATATAATTTCTGGAGAATCAACTAGACAGTCAGACTCAATCCAGAGAAAAGTATATAAAAGAGTTTATATCTCTAACTCTTAATTCAATCTGCAATCAACAAATAGAACTTTGCGAGCCCTATTGAATATAAGAGAAATTACTTGAACGGTACCAAAGACAAATGTTCAAGGATCAATCAATTTCTATCAACAATCAAAAGTTGGATTTCCTAATTGATCGATACAACGCACAACCTGTGATATTTCAATTATATAAAAAAATATAATACAGAAAAGAAATAACACATACACAAGAGTTTTGTTAACGAGGAAAACCGCAAATGCAGAAAAACTCCGGGACCTAGTCCAGCTTTGAACACCACACTGTATTAAGCCGCTACAGACACTAGCCTACTATCAATGAACTTCAGACTGGACAGTAGTTGAACCCTAATCAATCTCACACTGATTCAAGGTACAGTTGCGTTCCTTACGTCTCCGATCCCAGCAGGATACTACGCACCCTTAGCTGATCTCACCCACAACCAAGAGTTGATACGACCCAAAGTCGAAGACTTGATAAACAAATATGTCTCACACAGAAAAGTATATTGGAATAGATAAATCTGTCTATGACACAAATACCTATGAGTTTTGTTCCGTCTTTTGATAAATCAAGGTGAACAGGAACCAATTGATAAACCGTTCTTAAATTCCCGAAGAACAGCCTAGTATTATCAATCACCTCACAATAATCTTAATCGATTAACGAAACAAGATATTGTGGAATCACAAACGATGAGGCGAAGGTGTTTGTGACTACTTTTCTATCTTGCCTATCATAGGTATAAATCTCCAGCCAGTCTTACGATTGTACTCAATCACGATAGATACAACAAGATCATATCACGCAACTACAGAGAAAATAGTTGGGTCTGGCTTCACAATCCCAATGAAGTCTTTAATTCGTTAACATACAGGGTCTCATGAGAAACCTAAGGTTAAAGGAGAATCGACTCTAGCTATACAACTACTAACACACATAAGTGTGGGGATTAGGTTTCCCAGTTGTTAGAGTTCTCCTTTATATAGTTTTCAAATCAGGGTTTGCAATCTATGTTATCTTGGTAACAAAACATTCAATATTAGCCGTTAGATGAAAAACCTGATTCAACCAAGCTAATATCTTTCAACTGTTAGATCGAACTTAGCTTGTTACACACAAATGAAATGTACCCTCATTTGGGTTTATGTAACCGTACCTAAATGTGTACACCATGTTGGCTCAACAATAGTTAACCGAAGTTAGCCATATAAACACTCTCATATCAACTTATTCATCTTAACCATAACTAGTTCAAATGACTCAAATGAAACTAGTTAAAGATTTGTTCAATTGTTATATTCTCATAGAAGTATACAAGAACACAATTGAAGCAAAATAGATTTGATTCACTCGAATCAATTCATGAACATTATAGCCACGGTTTTCAAAGATTGCATTCCTTATTATATAAATGTTTAAGTTCATGTACACAACCGATTTTAGAACTTTAACCTTCAAGTATGCAAAGGGGTACGCATAATTGAAATACCTGGACCAAGATTGGGTTTCGCCAGTATGCAAATGGGTACCCGTACTTCCAATCCCAGTAGAAATATTGGGACATGAACCTTGCGCAAGTACGCGAATGGATATGCATACTTAGGTTCCCGGATTTGTCAAGCCAATAGGTACGCATACGGGTACACATACTATGGTTCCCGGACATGGATTACATATGTGCAAGAGTACACAACATGTCATATCCAATAATGGTTAAATGTTCTAAAATCTTATTTCAATCATTGAAACTTTCTTAGAGGATGACAATAGCCGTTTTCACATACCATTAGCATCAAATCAATTATTAAGTTATTGAAATAATCATAATGAAACATTCCAAGTCTACCCCAAATGATTGTATCACACAAATCATGTAAGATGTTACTCATCAATTTTCACATGATCATCTTTTGACTTGTGTCAAGAATATAATATGAACTTGGTCGAAGCAAAATCTTGCCAACACATATTCCGAGAAATATGTAAGCGAGTTAAACTCAGCTCGATCTCAAGTGTGTATAATAGAAAACTATATCATAACACGATTTATGCATCAATATAGGAGATAAAGTAGAAATATACTTTCCTAGTGATAGATGAGTTTCAGTATCCACATGCCTTTTGTTGATGAGTTCCACAAGCTCTCCGTAGTAGTTCTTCGTCTTCAAATGATGAAAGTTGTGAAGTCTAAGGCTCAACTACACAATCTATGTCCTAGTCCGAGACATCTATAAGTAGACTAGATTTCAAGACTTATAGTTTTGATCACTAAAATTGACAAACATGCTTGAGATAGCAACACATGCGAGTTCGACCGAGCAGTGCTCTAAAAATCTCCCCCTTTATCAATTTTAGTGATAGAACTATAAATACATATGGATGTTGATGGTGGATTTTAGTTCAGGGATAAAATTGTAAAACCAAATTTAATATACTGACATCCTGCAAAGGGTAAAGCCGTTTGATAAGCGATGAGTGAAGAAAACCATTCCGCTTTATTTATTTCAAGCAATTCAATAAATACATAAAATACACCCAGAATGGTGCATGTAACAACAATCCCAAATATTCTGTGAATTTTTAGCATTATTAATGCATGATTTGCCTAGTATTTCATGTGTTGTTCTCAGCAGAACTCTCATTATTGGCATGGCATGACGACTGAGTGTTTACTCTCAGCAGAGTAACCTGAATCTCCAAGTGTTAATATCGAGATGTGCACGAAATACCCATACAGGCTACACCATTCTCTAACAAATAGAATCTCGTATCAACGATTTTGGTTAGCCCGATCGAGCATATTTAATTTATTTAAGGGAAATCTAGACTGTCTATGTCAGTCTCAGAAACGATCACGGCCATGCAAGTTGGCCGCATGATTTAACCAGCCTAGCCAAACCCTTAGCAGGAGTAGGCGGTCACCGTGATGACCACCGGCGGGCCCACTTATGATCCCATCCTGTCAAACACCACGCCACACTTCCCAGCGCGCCAAACGCCAGCCCTAAAATAAGGTGGTCGTGCTGCTTTGGAAGAAGCTCGAACGAGCAAGACTGTTCAGGGCAGTCTTAAAACCATCACAACCGTCCAACTTCACTAGCCTGGTTGGACGGATTAGATCATCCCACAATTTCTCAGTGAAGCGCTAATGCACACATTAGTGGGCCTACTCCTCACCCACTGATCGGTTTTCTCACGACCTAGCCCTAGAGCAATGAACGCTTTCTCGAAGTATGGATGACGTGATGCTTAAAGGGTCGCGGAAATCCCACTAGCGTCTTAAATCGATCACAACCAACCAACTTCGCCAGCATGTTTGGATGGCTTATATCACGCCTAGGACCATCAGACAGGAACACATAAGTTCACCGTCGTCCTAACATGGGCTCCGCACGGTCGGTCTCCCCATAGGAGGAGCATAGCCTGCCAAACCATTTGGCCAAAGTTGCGCACGCTTGACTGATCCAAAACCCTAATTAGGGTTTGTGGCATTACATATATGTCGCAGTTTGATCATGACCATCCATCTTCGCCAGCTCGGATGGAGGGTATAGATATATACTAAGGAGGTCCGGAGAGCATCGACATGATCACCGTGGGCATACCTGCGCATGTAACCGGTCAGTAAAGGTGGACCATGGCCAGGCGCCTCGAAACACGCGCCCAAAGATGGCATGCAGTGGCCCCCTAAAATCCTCTGCGGCAAAAGGTTTCCGTCACAAATCGATCACGACCACTCACCTTTACCAGAAAAATTGAGTGGCCTAGATCGCACCACCGCGAGACCGAGTGGCATGGACTTGTACACCGGCAAGCCGTCTATACGCATGCCCGGTCGGACCCACCAAAAACTTTGTCCATACTTGATTTCGGTCAAGCTAAAGAGTGATGCTTGCGCACCTCTTTAAAACCCTAAAATCCATAACCGGTCGCAAACATGTGCCGCAGATCATCTCGTCCGTCCAACTTTGCCAGCTTGGTCGGACAGCCTAGGCTAAGAGTTAAACAACCAATGAGGCACCTTGGTGATCACCGTCCGTCACTCTACCACAAGGAGTGATCATCCAAGGGATGGCCCGCCCATGCGGCCTTCAAACGATCCCTTGAAGATGTTTGAACATGTTGCCATTTTAAGACGCTTAATCCGCGACTTACTCTATTAAGCTTTAAAACAACGATGCTTCATACATATTGATCATATTCGATGCATTACATGCATAAAATATACACAATATTTTATGAATATCGATTTCTTAAATAACTTAGTTATTTAACCTAATGGTATCATGTGTTATTTCCTGCGGGTCCCACAACTCGACCCACTTACTCGAGACATCAAACATGTTACAAACTGGGGGATACTTACTGGGGTATTGTTCTGTCGGTTTACAGCGTGCGGTGTGCAACACGCCCATATATAAGAACGTGTCAGGAGGCATGGACAGTTAAGATGATGAGGGAAGTGGGCTAAGACGTGATCGTGCAATCACCTACACGACCCCACCACTCCATCACTCAACTTCCTCCACTTCCTACGAGATGAGGGTTTGCGCTCAATGTCTTGTATAAATAGGTCCTTCCCCTATTTCCAAACAACACGAATAAACACAGAAATACCAAGTGTTGTTATCACCGTATCCAGAAAACATCCAGAATTGATAGCTTACATTGTGCAAGCCAGTTCATCATTCTGATACAAGTCATAAACAGCCAACACCTTCTTCGCTTTCCTCCCTAAGATCAACCCCATCTCCTTCACTTTGTGACCGAAGCAAGTCTGGAACGGCCATTTCTTGGTTTAGGCCAGAATTGTATAGATTTATCGATCGAATCAAAAATCACTCTCATGCAGTGCATTTGTTTAGGATTTAGATTCGTTTCTCATCTATACACACCTAAATTTACCAAAACCAGTAGAAACAGTTTTCACCCATAAACAATTGGCGACCATAGTGGGAGATTAATCTCTCGGTTGTGAAGTCAATTTCTTCAATACCCAATTCCGTTTGGTTGATTTCAAAATGGTTGGTCTTAGAACTCCCCCAACAACTTCAAATCTTGGTCGAAGTTCCTCCAATGGAGATACCCCTCTTCCCGACGGTGTATCTGATGGTGTAACCGGAAGAATCCCAATGTTGATCGAATTAGCACGGGTGCAGGAGGTGCACACGAAGAACATGTACCTGATCAAAGAAACAATAAATGGCATACTCGATCCCCTAATCAAGATGACATCAGATATGAGCGGTTCTCCTGTCATGAAGATTTCTATACTGGGACTGATCCTCGCAACGATCCTCCTCAAGTAAATAGTTTCACTATGAACCAGAGGCCGGTGGATCAGGAAGCGGCTTCTCTAGAGGAAAGTTTATGCGAACTTTTACACCTCTCGAAGAATTAGCGGACGGAGACGTTTGATGCAATCAACCAGATAGCCATGGACGTGCATTTAACCTCTTTGCGTCTGGAAGCCTCAAAAACACCAAAGATGTCTGTGAATAATGTTACATTTACGCAAGAAGACACGATGGCGGAAAAAGGTCACAACCGGGCCCTACATGTTACTACACGCATCAAGGATTCAGAGTTCAAGAGGGCCCTCATCGACACGGGAGCGTTGTGATTACTCTCAAGACACTCAAGAAAGCCAAGGTTCGCCCAAGCAAGATCGTGCGACAGCCTACCACGATGACAGACTTTGAAGGAAACCAAACCAACACGTATGGGTATGTCAATTTGAATTTATCTGTAGGGCCCGTCCAATCAAAGATGAAACTCGAAGTCATAGAAAAGGAGATGGACTACCATATGATAATGGAGAGACCATGGATTCATGACAATAGGATCGTCTTCTCGACGTATCACCAATGCCTGAAGACTATTCTGAATAAAGAAGTCGTTCGTATTCCTGCATCATTGTCTCCTTACGCACCAATATGTGGAGTGAAATTGTTTGAACCAAGAGAAGATCCGCGCGAAGAATCGGACAAAGTTCATTGCATCCCACTCCCTACGTGGGCGTCAATCCAGGAGGAGGACCGACTTGCATCATTGAAGGCGAAGCCCCACGATGCTTCTTTGCTGGCAAGGTGTACATATTCTTCTTCATCACGTGAAGCCACGACCCACTCTTACACTAAGAGGAAGCAGACTTTTGTGGCGAGCCGTGATCAGAAAGGGAAAACCGTGTACCGACGCCCGCTGTTAGCAATTAGCAGGGGAGCCTGTTACTCGGTCTCTCCTCCCAACGGAATGCAATAACAACGACGAGCCACAAGAAGAAGTGCTAGATGCTCCACGACAGCTACAAGATGGCACCAACTCCACAACTGATGAGCTCGAAATCGTTAACATCGGGAATGAGGAATCTCCTAGGCCTATCTCCATCAGTTCAACCTTGTGTACGGATGAACGCACAAAGCTCATGGAACTTATCAAAGAGTACCAGGAAATATTCGCTTGGACGTATGAAGAAATGTCCGGTTTAGATGAAAAATTGGTCACCCATCAAATCATGTCATACCTGGATCCAAGCCGGTTAAACAGTCTCCGAGGCAGTTCAGACACGAGGTAGAAGAGCAAATCAAGACTGAGATTCAGAAGTTGCTAGATGCTGGCTTCATCAAACCCATTCATCATCCAAACTGGTTGCCTAATGTGGTTCCGGTAAAAAATAAAATGGACAGATCAAGTACTGCATGGATTTCAGAGACTTGAATAGATGCTGCCCTAAAGATGATTTTCCTCTACCTAACATCGACATGTTAATGGATGTCACCAGCGGACACGGCGTTTTCTCCTTCATGGATGAATATAGCGGCTA
Source organism: Papaver somniferum (assembly GCF_003573695.1). NCBI lineage: Eukaryota > Viridiplantae > Streptophyta > Magnoliopsida > Ranunculales > Papaveraceae > Papaver > Papaver somniferum. The sequence continues at coordinate 2,807,103 of NW_020621381.1, read as the reverse complement.
CAATCAGATAAGGATGTATGAGAATGACGTGAGTAAGACAGCTTTTCGAACTCCTCTCGGAAATTTTTATTGTATTGTAATGCCATTTGGTTTAAAGAATGCCGATGCAACGTATGAACGCGCTATGACGGCAATCTTCTAATACATGATGCATAAGCAAGTTGAAGACTACATGGATGATATAGTAGTCAAATCGATAGCGGGTGGCCACACAGGAGTCTTACGACAAGTGTTCGAAAGATACCGTGAATATAAGTTGAAGATGAATATTTTGAAATACGCTTTTGGCGTTTCTTCAGGCAAATTTCTGGGATTCCAGGTGACTAGTAAGGGAATCAAAGTGTACCCATCCAATACCCAAGCTATCCTCACGATGCCGCCTCCGCGAACTATGAAGGAACTCCAAAGCTTCATGGGCAAGGTGAACTACATTCAACGTTTTATACCTGGTTTAGCCCAGCTTGTTTCTTCATTCACCCCCTTGCTGAAGAAAGGATCAAGTTTCATGCACTACAACAGTTTCGGAAGGTCCAACGAATATTTTCATCTCCAAATCATCATAAAGGGTTTGCCTATTAAGTCATCCCGGACGAGAGCGATCCCGGGACATCTTCAGATCTACTGAAGCTGACACCTTAAAGGATCAGCCTCAAGAAGATAGCGATGTCCACATCATCATGTCGAGAAAGAATCCGCAGCTTGGGCGAATCACTCTGTTAGACTTAAGAGGAATGCTTCAGCGAAACAACGAACATCCAAATGATTATGTCAAGAGGTCCCGAATTCAGGCACTAGAGGGTCACGATCCAAATGTGACTGAACACCAAGTGGTGTAATTGTGCATCAATAGGATGGTACCTGTTTATCGTACTTTGTCGAAGAACCTGCGCTTTCAGACATCCTCTGAACTCCATGAAGCTGCTAAACGCTCAGTTGCGATAACACCTTCCCTGCTAGAAAGAACAAGCCTGCCAGTAATGAAGAGACTCATGATGTTCGTGGAAGCATACATCTCACCAATAGGCAATACAACCTTCAGCCTTCTGTAAGCAGTTTCGCTGAAGCAGCAAGAAGAAAAACAGTGAGATGCGACATCCTGCGCGTCCAAAATTTCCAACTCCAACTCCAGAACCACATGCACGACTGCCACAATGATGAAACAACGTCCAAGATACTCCATATCTGTATCGATGGCAGAAGCATCAATGAGAGACGCTTTCAGAATTTCGTCTCTCGTAGAAGAAGTAGTTGCGTTGCCAAAGGATATTGCACCTGGGACTTGAGAGGTACATACATATTCTCCAGTTTCATCATATTTGCAGAACCTATTAGTTAAGTCATTCGCATGAAGGAACTTCCCTACTCCTCAAAGACACGATCCAAAATGATAATGGCAAAGGAGTGTGACTGGGGACTGCATAGCACTGCCCATCTCAAAGGTGGTGAATTTAGAAAGATGCAACCACGCTATCATTATGATTCCAAGATTCCCAAAGACGAGGATATACTCAAGAGAGCAGGCGTATTGTCAAAGACCAGTGATGTTCCTGGAGTCTATGAAACGCAATGCAGACGTAAAGACAGTCTCATGAACCCAGCTTGACAACGTCTATCAAGTCGAAGAATCAGTAGATACTCGTAGGCAAGGGACTGTCTCCCTATTTTTCATTCCATGAGGCAACATCAAGGAAGCTATCGGTTCCATCATTAGATTTTCCCTCTAATAACGATACAAGCTCTACCACTATATGAAGACTGCCAATTCCCGCGCTTCACCATAGCAACAATCACTATGGACAAAGTCAAGGACTTCTTCAACACAAGAGAGGTGGTCAATCAAGAAGCATGTAATTCGCAAGGGAAAGTCAAACTGAAGAAGAATCCGCTTCAACGCTCCCTCCAGCATAAGCCGCTTCAACACTCTCTCTAGGAGAAGAATGCGCTTCAAATCTCTCCATAAGAAGGCGCTTCAACATCTCTCCAGAAGAAGGCGCTTCAGCTCTCTCGCCGTAAGAAGTTGCTTCAACGCTCTCTCCGGGACCCGCTTCAACGCTCTATCCAGAGGAATCCGCTTCAACGCTCGCCAGAAGAAGCCTTTTCAATGCTCTCTTCAGAGGAAAACGCTTCAATTCTCACATGAACGCCTCTTGAACGTGACGTGTTCCAAGGACATGACGACCCATCTCTCCTGGTAACATCTAACTTTGTCTCATAAGTTTTATCTTTATTTGTCACCATCTAATGCCTACCCCACAATAGTGCAACTATTACGTGCTAGGCAGGGGACTTAATGTTGATGGTGGATTTTAGTTCAGGGCTAAAATTGTAAAACCAAATTTAATGTGTTGACATCCTGCAAAGGATAAAGCCATTTAATGTGCTGACATCCTGCAAAGGGTAAAGCCGTTTGATAAGCGATGAGTGCAGAAAACCTCTCCGAATTATTTATTCAAAGCAATTCAACAAATACATAAAATTCACCCAGAATGGTGCATGTAACAATAATCCCAAATATTCTGTGAATTTTTAGCATTATTAATGCATGATTTTCCTAGTATTTCCTGTGTTGTTCTCAGCAGAACTCTCATTATTGGCATGGCATGACGACTGAGTGTTTACTCTCAGCAGAGTAACATGAATCTCCAAGTGTTAATATCGAGATTTTCCTGAAATACCCGTACAGGCTACACCATTCTCTAACAAAGAGAATCTCGTATCAGCGCTTTTGGTTAGCCCGATCGAGCATATGTAATTTCCTTAAGGGAAATCTAGACTGTCCATGTCAGTCTCAGAAACGATCATGGCCATGCAAGTTGGCCGCATGATTTAACCATCCTAGCCAAACCCTAGCAGGAGTAGGCGATCACCGTGATGACCACCGACATGCCCACTTATGCCCCCATCCGGTCGAACACCACGTCACACTTCTCAGCGCGCCAAACGCCAGCCCTAAAATAAGGTAGTCGTGCTGCTTTGGAAGAAGCTCGAGCGAGCAAGGATGTTCAGGACAGTCTTAAAACCATCACAACCGTCCAACTTCACCAGCCTAGTTGGACAGATTAGATCATCCCACGATTGCTCAGTGAAGCGTTAATGCACCAAATTTTCCAGCTTGGTCGGACAGCCTAGGCAAAGATTTAAACAGCCAATGAGGCAGCTTGGTGATCACCGTCCGTCACTCTACCACAGGGAATGATCGGCCAAGGGATGGCCCACCCATGCGGCCTTCAAGCGATCCCTTGAAGATGTTTGAACATGATGCTATTTAAAGATGCTTAATCCGCGACTTACTCTATTAAGCTTTAAAACAGCGATGCTTCATACATATTGATCATATTCGATGCATTACATGCATAGAATATACACAATATTTTATGAATATCGATTTCTTAAATAACTTAGTTATTTAACCTAATAGCATCACGTGCTATTTCCTGCGGGTCCCACAGACATCAAACATGTCACAAACTGGGGGATACTTACTGGGGTATTGGTCTGGCAGTTTACAGCGTGCGCCGTGCAACGCTCCCATATATAAGAACGTGTAAGGAGGCATAGACGATTAAGATGATGAGGGAAGTGGGCTAAGACGTGATCGTGCAATCACCTACACGACCCCACTACGCCATCACTCAATTTCCTCCACTTCCTACGAGATTAGGGTTTTCGCTCAATGACTTGTATAAATAGGTCCTTCGCCTATTTCCAAACAACACGAACAAACACAGAAAAACCAAGTGTTGTTATCACCGTATCCAGAAAACACCCAAAACTGATAGCTTACATTGTGCAAGCCAGTTCATCATTCTGATATAAGTCATAAACATCCAACACCTTCATAATCTCAACACTTTCTTCGCTTACCTCTCTAAGATCAACCCCATCGCCTTCACTTTGTGACCGAAGCAAGTCTGGAACGACCATATCTTGGTTTAGGACAGAATTGTATAGATTGATCTCTCGAATCAAAAAGCACTCCCGTGTAGTGCATTTGTTTAGGGTTTAGATTCGTTTCTCATCCACACACACCTAAATTTACCAAAACCAGTAGAAACAGTTTTCACCCATAAACAATGGATTACAAAATAAATAAAACTTTGCAGCTTCTCATCCAAATGCTTGATCTCATTGGCATCTTCAAGACGACTCGAAATCTACGTCACTTCCAAGTACTCCGTGATTTTAAACATGTTCAACTCAGCATCATAGTTGTTTGAAGATCCGTAGCGATAACAATGATAAAACAGTTGCTCTCAATCATTGTTATACAATGTCATAGTATCATTACACAACATCAAAGTTCAATTGTATCACAACTTTTACAACAATACTATGGTGATATGTATCACTCCCCCTTAGTCAATACTTCATCTCGACATGAAAACCACTCCCCCTTACAATAATGATCCGTAAACCATATGTATTTGTAGTATGAAACTACACATTAATTCTTCCCCTTTTTTTCAATATAAATTGGCAAAGGTACGAAAACTAGTGGGATCCTCATGAAATTTTCATAGAGATACTTCATGACCACAAGAGAATAAAATACCAACTTATATAGATGCAATCATATAGCCGAAGCTAAATGCATCCATCAAGGAGTTTATAAAGATATAAGATAACTCCTACAATATTCCACAACCGCACTCCCCACAAATATTTGGCAATTAATCACAAGTTCAAAAAATAAAAACTATCCCCCATAAAATGTCATTCCCGAAAGAACAACAAGAGCGACCTTACTTTTACAAGAAAAGAAGGATTTCTTTGGACATAATCAAATCACATGAGAACATGAATTTGTATCAAAAAAAAATCACAATTGAATTAGCCACAAAAAATGATCAATTCAATTGGTCATGCTCAACATAAGAGAACTTACGGAGCAACACAATATATGAACAAAGATGTCGATCAGTGAAAGACCAATACTGTGGAATAAACAAAGATTCATTCTATTTTTCATCACTATTTGCACAATGACATATAATAGACTTAATCTTTGTAAACAAAAGTTCATCCTTTCTTCTATCAATATTTTCATAATGACATAAAAGGCTTAACTTTTGTGTTCAAAAATTCATTCTATCTTTTATCAATACTTTCATACTGACATAATAGAGATACCTGTTGAACAAGTATGGGACAGTCAAGGTTCACGGACGTAAACAACATGTCCCATAACAATTTGCAATATATGAAACCATAAATATTAATACTGCAAAAATCATCTTCCAAATAACTTAGAATTTAAATAAATAAATCTAAAAACATTGAAGATGGAAACGTTGGAAATAGCTATGTGTACTCACAATAATGGTTATTCCAAAACCTAGTTATCCTTCTTAAAAACACAAGAATAAAGTTATCATAAGAAGTTTCCTAGACATTGAGACCTCTGAAAAATTATTTATCGTCCCCGAACTCCTTGTCGTCAACAGCCATGGGAACATACGGGTTGTGATGATAGGAGTCGATTCTAACAAACCTTCTAGGCTGATGATGTCGAACCAACGCCTTCTGAATTTCAAGAGTTCTCAGAACAGAATCCTTTATTTGTTGAATCTCCTTTCTTGTTTCCTTCAATCTTCAAGAACACCAGAAAACTTCTGAGAGTTCGAAGGAACAGCTCCTGGCTTCCTCACATTCCTTTTTTTTTATTTTCAAAGTTGGAGGTAACGGAGATCTTTCTTTTTCCTTCATGACTGATGGATTAACAATCATATTAACATCTTTTCTATCAGAAGACATGATGCTTGGATTATCCATATGCATATGGGTTTGTGAGAGGAAATCACAATTTACACTCAACAAGCAGTCTTAAGATAAGAAGAGTTTCAGATAAGGAAAAAGGAATGTAGGGTTACGAAACCTTTAAACATAGGTTCGTGCACGCACAGCTCACAACCCTAAGAAGGGTAGAATTGTCGAGAATAACCCTCTTTAATTGATTGACCAGGGAAGTCCTTCTCAATACCAATTAGATATGAAAGAATTCCAAACTTGCAAAACAAAGCAAAGCTAAGAAGAGAGAAAAAACAATTTAAAAAAAAATCTCTTTTCCTAAAGCCTGAGGTGTGCACAATCTTGTCTCTTTTGATCAGGCACATGAGACAAGATGCACCAAACAACACAATCAAATTGTGCTGCGGTGAACAACAATCTGTCCACCATAACCTTTTTGAAAGGAATTCATAGAATCTGTCTCTCAGAATGTTTAGACCATACTTCCTTCTCTAGTGGTCTTGTCTTATCCTTGCAAACTAACTTCTTCGAAGAAGATAAAATCTTACATACCTCAGAGGTTTTTTGAACAAGTTTGAGCTTGTTTGCTAATCGATTCGCTCTTCATTGAAGTTTGTTGACATACCTTATTTTGTGTTTGTACTTGAAACACTTTGAAAGTTCACGACCTTTGAGTGAACAATAAGAGGATGTCAACCTGGAAGATGATTCAGACACCCGAGATGTGCAAGCTGCTAGACACATAGTGGAACCTGAAAAATTAGACAGAGAGTTTCCAACAGAAAGGTCAACTTTTTCTTCCAGATTGGTTGATTTTATTCTGAAAGAATATCAAGATTGATGTATGTATTGCTACAAATATCAAAATCACTATTTTCATACAGAAGGGCAACACTTGATTTTTTGTCATCATCAGAATCATAGTGATCAGACATTTCATCAAGAGTTGCAGCAAGACCTTTGTTCCCAGTGTATTTTCTGCGGTTCAGACACTCATTTTCAAAATGACCAAAACCTTTACACTTAAAGCATTGTGGCATATCTTCGTCATCAGTCTTGTCATCATCCCTGTTTTTAGGAGAAACACGATTGTGAGGTTTAACTGATGACCTAGGTGTATCTCTGGTAAACCGTTTACTTCTCTTCAATAGAAGGTCTCTAAACTATCTTGTGATCAAAAAGACTGACTTGTCAAGATCTTCATCTGATGAATCATCCTCAAAAAGATCTTCTTCAGAGATGCAAACACTTTTACTTTTGTCAAGTAATTTAATGTTCTTTTGTGCTTTGAAAGAAACATCCTTTCCGGATTTGGATGTATGCTCATGATAAAAGATCTTTAACTTCCCAACCAACGTATTTCTGGAGAGAGCATCAAGGTTATTTCCCTCAACGATGACACGCTTCTTAGAATCGTATCTGGATGACAGCGATCTGAGAATTTTCATCACAATGTCCTTTTCAGGAATAGTCTTACTCAATGCAAAGGATGCATTAACAATTTCAGACACTTTGTGATTAAACTCATCAAATGAATCTTCATCTGCTATACAAAGGTTTTCTCAATCAGAATTTAGGTTTTGCAGTCTCGCTTCCTTTTCACATGTATTCCCTTAAAATACGGTTTCTAAGATATCCCAAGCATCTTTAGACCGAGTGCACGTAGTCACATGGTGCTGAAGATCTGGGGTAATGGCATGAATGATTGCATTCAAACCATCAGAATTTTGCTTCGCAGCAAGAATCTCAACAGGGTCATATGCACCAATATCCTTTGGAACGGTCACATCTCCTACTGCAACAACAGGAGCATCATAGTCATTAACTACATAAACCCATGATTGAAAATCACGCGCTTGAAGAAAGGCACGCATATCAATTTTCCACCATAAGTAATTTGAGCCATCAAAGACTGGTGGTACGTTTATAGAGATAACACTTCTGTCCATATCATATTGCCACAAACACAGACTTATAAGGTCTTTAATGTGTTTGCCTGCTCTGATACCAATTGAAAATGCGGGGGGTACAACAACCACACACAACAATTCGTTTGGCAATCTGAGAGGACTTACTCCAATATACTTTCTAGAGAATCAACTAGACAGTAAGACTCGATCTAGAGAAAAGTATATATATATATATATATATATATATATATATGTGCAAGAGTTTATATTTCTAACTCTTAAATCAATCTGCAATCAACAAATAGAAATTTGCGATCCCGATTGAATATAATAGATATAACTTGAACGGTACAAAAGACCAATGTTCAAGGATCAATCAATTTCAATCAACAACCAAAGGTTGGATTTCCTAATTGGTCGATACAAAGCACAACCTATGATATTTCAATTATATTAAAAAAATATAATGCGCAAAAGAAATAACACAGACACCAGAATTTTCCTAACGAGGAAAACCACAAATGCAGAAAAACCTCGGGACCTAGTCCAGCTTTGAACACCATACTATATTAAGCTGCTACAGACACTAGCTTACTACCAATGAACTTCAGACTGGACTGTAGTTGAACCCTAATAAATCTCACACTGACTCAAGGTACAGTTGCGTTCCTTACGCCTCTGATCCCAGCAGGATACTATGCACTTGATTCCCTTAGCTGATCTCACCCACAACCAAGAGTTGCTACGACCCAAAGTCGAAGACTTGATAAATAAATATGTCTCACACATAAAAGTCTATTGGAATAGATAAATATGTCTCCCAAAGAAATACCTATGAGTTTTGTTCCGTCTATTGATAAATCAAGGTGAACATGAACCAATTGATAAACCAGTCTTATATTCCCGAAGAACAGCCTAGTATTATCAATCACCTCACACTAATCTTAATCGATTAACGAAACAAGATATTGTTGAATCATAAACGATGAGACGAAGGTGTTTGTGAATATTTTTCTATCTTGCCTATCGGAGGTATAAATCTCAAGCCAATCTTACGATTGTACTCAATCACGATAGAAACAGCAAGATCAGATCACGCAACTACAGAGAAAATAGTTGGGTCTGGCTACACAATCCCAATGAAGTCTTTAAGTCGTTAACATACAGGGTCTCATGAGAAACCTAAGGTTAAAGGAGAATGGACTCTAGCTATGCAACTGATGGTTTTCCAAAAGTTGTTATAGTGATAGTGGTAAAAAGATTCGTTTCAGACTTGTGAAGGAAATGGAATTTTTAGATTTAAAAAAAAAATATATATATATATACAAAAAATATTAACAATGGGTGGGAGAGGTAACCAAGACACTAGATTCCACTATTATGCAAAATTGAATGATAAATATTTCAAAACTCTATTCAATTCTTAAGTCCTCTTTTATCTTTAATTCACTATCAATCATACAGATTCTCAAACATTATTTGTAAACCTTAAGCATAGATTATCAAGAGATTAAACCAAGCATAACCTATCAAACTGAATAACAAATAATTAAGACAATCATTCAAATAATTTAAAACTCTGCAAAAGCAGCGATTAGGTGAATTATATAATTAAATGAAATAGTTACCCATTTATGTTGCGTGAATAGCTTCCTCCATTTCCTTGGTTACGAGGGAATTAGCCGCTCATCATGTTGGAAAACCTCTCAAAATATTTCATTGATGCTCAAAAATGGTTTACAAATGATGAGAATATGAGAAATACAATAAAACCGGGTTTGTAACAATTATATTTGTTACAAACCAGAGAACTACGACCCTTAGTGACAAAATAAGACTACTGCAGCTGTGTCGCAAACGCTGTAGAAAATAAGTCTGCCTGATGTACGACCCACAAGTGTGAGTCGTTATTACTGTAGGAAAACGACTGCTGGTGCAGGTCCGTTCTTCGTGTTCTTCATGTTCTTCAGCAGCAGCAGCAGTAGAAACCGAGTTTGGGAAAACTCGAATTTCTTCTTCTCTGGCTCTCCTCAGCCCCCCAGACTCTCGACACCTCTTCTATGAGTCCCCAACACTCTATATATACTCCACAGGATCAAGAAGTCTAGCTATAACTCGATATAATTCTCTCTTAACTCGGTTTGATGAAAAAATATTCTGGGAATATTTTCTTCCCTGATTTAGCTTCTCACGCGTAGATTTCCATCCTGGTCACTCTAGAAATGTTTACACACGACCCACAATGTTGCTAGAGCCCTCATGCATGAGCAGAACACGCTCAAATCTTCTCCAATCCCGTGTCCAACCCGTGTTTCCCTGTTTTGCATTCCGTGAATTATCCAGCTAATTCTGGACAAATTTGATCGAACCAAAAGCCCAAAACGTGTTTGCTAGGACATATCACAACTTCCTACCAAAAATCAACCATTGAATCGCCTTAGAACACGTTCAAAAATTCCAACAAAACATCTGCCAGTTGATAGTATTTTTTTCCCGCCAATTTTTGGTTTTTGAATTTGGGAAGAAGATGTCCTCCCCCCTAACCAGAACTGGGGTGCGAATAGCAGCTGCCTTTGGGGTGACCTGGGGTGCCCCTTAGTAATTGAGGTGCCCCTTATCCAACGGTGAGAGTCCGAATAACACGTGTCCTCCGGGGCTTTTACCAACTTTTCGAGCCGAATTTTCCAAAAAATGTTTATTTTCCAAAGGTGCCTACAAACACATAAAACACCAAAATTAGTACAAACTCGAGTGCCAACAATATATAGTATTGAGATCAAATTAAACACAAAAATGTGTCTATCAGCAACTAGTAACACAGAGAAGTGTGGGGATTAGGTTTCCTAGTGTTCTCCTTTATATAGTTTTCAAATCAGGGTTTGAAATCTAAGTTACCTTGGTAACAAAGCATTTAATATTCACCGTTAGATGAAAAACTTGATTCAACCAAGCTAATATCTTTCAACCCTTAGATCGAACTTAGCTTGTTACACACATATGAAATGTACCCTCATTTAGGTTTATGTAACTGTACCTAAACGTGTACACCATGTTGGCAACAATAGTTAACTGAAGTTAGCCATATGAACACTCTCATATCAACCTTATTCATCTTAACCATAACTAGTTCGAATGACTCAAATGAAACTAGTTAAAGAGTTGTTCAATTTATATATTCTCATAGAAGTATACAAGAACACAATTGAAGCAAAATCGTTTTGATTCAATCGAATCAATTCATGAATATTATAGCCAGGGTTTGCAAAGATTGCATTCCTTATTGTATAAATGTTTAAGTTCATGTACACAACTGATTTTAGAACTTTAACCTTCAAATATGCAAACGGGTACGCATACTTCAAATACCCGGACCAAGATTGGGTTTCGCCAGTACACAAACGGGTACGCGTACTTCCAATCCCAGCAGAAATATTCGCACATGAACCTTACGCCAGTACGCGAACGGGTACGCATACTTAGGTTCCCGGATTTTTCAAGCCAACAGGTACGCATACGGGTACACATACTATGGTTCCCAGACATGGATTACATATGTGCAAGAGTACACAACATGTCATATCCAATAATGGTTAAGTGTTCTAAACTCTTATTTCAATCATTGAAACTTTCTTAGAGGATGACAATTGCCTTTTCACACACTATTAGCATCAAAGCAGTTTTCAAGTTATTGAAATAATCATAACGAAACATTCTAAGTCTACACCAAATGATTGTATCACACAAACCATGTAAGATGTTACTCGGAAATTTTCACATGATCATCTTTTGACTTGCGTAAAGAATATAAGATGAACTTGGTCGAAACGAAAGCTTGCCAACACATATTTCGAGAAATATGTAAGCGAGTTAAACTCAGCTCGAAATCTCAAATGTGTATAATAGAAAATTATATCGTAACACGACTTATGTCTCAATATAGGATACAAAGTAGAAATAGACTTTCCAAGTGATAGATGAGTTTCAGTCTCCACATACCTTTTGTTGATGAAGTTCCACAAACTCTCCTTAGTAGTTCTTCGTATTTAAATGATGAACGCCGTGAAGTCTAAGGCTCAACCACACAATATATGTCCTAGTCCGAGACATCTATAAGTAGACTAGAAATCAATACTTATAGTTTTGATCACTAACATTGACAAACATGCTTGAGATAGCAACGCATACGAGTTCGACCGAGCAGTGCTCTAACAGTATAAATCATTTTCAATTCACCCATGGAGCACCACTTCGTCCCACTACCGGTCATTGCAAAATAAACATTCTTATTTGCATAAATTGAGAGCCGGATATCAAGTTTTCTTTAATTTTAGGAACATGATAAATATGATTAAGATGAAAAGAACGTCACCCATAATCAAAATAAGCCTTATCATAATTTGCATTATCCAAGGAATCACTGTTACCTATTTACTTGATCAGGATCATTATAAGGAGTTTGAATATGAAAATTTTGCATATCACCAGTAACATGATGGGAAGCGCCAGAATCTACTACCCAATGACCTGGTTGAAAGGTTCTTGGCGAAACCACATATGCCAACGCAGGATTAGATCAAGGATGTTGTTGGCTTAAAAACCGAGGCATGAATTAGGATAAAAACGATGCCAACTCTTGATAAAAATATGATTTCGACCACCCCACAGTTGACAAATTACGGAGTGTTACCGAAATAATTGAAACGAGAATAATTGGGACGAGAATAATAAGAAGATGAAGAAGAATGATTGGGAGGTCGAGAATTAGAAGTTGTATCAGCAATATGCACGGTGGCAGGACTTGGAAGAAGTGTTTGTTGGTGATTCAATCACAATTCATACGCAAGAAGATGTGATTTAAAAAATTTCAAAGCACATATCAGACATGGTGGTCTGTAGAAAAGTGAAAATGAAATCGGAAGAGGTTTCGAGGCCTTCAAGAATAACTTGCTTCAATTCTGATGGAAAGATTTTAGTCCCAGTTGCCGCAAATTGATCGGCTAATGTATTTGCATGAAGAATTTAAGCACTCATTATACTTTCACTTTTGCGTCCTTAATTATCGTTGGAGTTGCATCAAACGAGCTTCATTTTTTGAGGCGCATAAAGTAGCTAGGGCATCCCAAACAGCCTTGAACTTTTCATGATCGCGAACCTCAAGTAGAACATAATCTGTCATAGAAGAAAAAATCCATCCAAAGTTAGTAGCGTATTGTTTTATCCATTCTACATAGACTGGATTATCATTTTTTCCTATGCTAAGGTTGGTGAGGGACAAGGATGCGTACCATCAATAAATTTTTTAACAAAAAGAAGAGGATTCAACTGTGTGCGCAAAATTTGATAATTAGAATCAGAGAGTTTTACAGAGATGAGATGGTTTATTTTACTGAAATTAGGGAAAAAGAATAAGGAGAAGTAACTTCAGGATAGACTGGATTATCAGTTTTTCTATTTGCTAAGGTTGGTGAGGGACAAGGATGCGTACCATCAACAAATTTTTTGACACGATAACCACGAAGAAGAGGATTCAAATTTGAATCAGAAAGTTTACAGAGATGATGTGGTTTATTTTAGTGAGATTAGGATCGACCCATGTGAATGTATCAATATTGATTAAAATAAAGGAAGACAAGATTATCTACTAAAACTTTTTTCCTTGATAAACAAGACTCTAACTTCCCATATTGTAACTTATTCTAAATTCAGTAAATACTTGATAAACAAGATATAAATTGATTGGAGATCACGGTACCCCTATTCCTTAATACTCCCCCTCAAGTTAAGAGGCAATGGTTGGAAGGTTAACTTGCATCCTAAATCATTTTGACGAGAAAACCCAAGAATCTTGGTGAAGATATCATCCAATTGATCTTTAGTGTTGGCATAACGGACATCCAATTGACGACGAGGGATACGTTCATGAATGAAGTGGTAATCAATTTCAATATGCGTAGTGCGGGCATGAAACAATAGATTAAAGTTTGCGGGAATCCAACTCAAAACCAATTGGCACGAGTGGACCCTTTCATATTATATTCAATGTTTATTAAGGAGATATTAGCAATGTGGGACTATTGTCCTTCATATCCCCCCTCACGTGTAAGGAAATCTTTGTGGGCCTCTTACACGTGGGTCTTCGTTGTATGGGTGGACGTAGGGCCTACTCGTATACAGATGGTTGTTGTTTGGCTGAAAATACGTGTTTGAAAAAGACGAGGGTACCAAATTCACCACAATATTTTTGTTTTGAACCTATAAGTCCTCTTACAGAAAGTGATCGTCTATGGACAGAGTAGAGACAATACAACAATTCAGTATTCACACTTGTGTGATTGTCTATGGATACGATATCGAGACAATATGACTACCAACGTGTGATACTTGATAATAAGTTCAGACTAACAAACTCTATAGGATCACTATCAAGTATGTTGGAGTTAAATTTTTTGTAATTTACTTTAAATTATATAAACAAATACAATTGTGGAAAACAAAAGTAAATCGCACAACAAGATTTTGTTAACGAGGAAAACTGCAAGTGTAAAAAAACCCCGGGACCTAATCCAGAATTGAATACTCTCAGAATTAATCCGCTATACAAAATCTAAACCAACTTCGTATAGTTGAGACCAAGCAACCACCCCTAGTTCACTTAGTTTCCTCAGTATCCCTGCGCCCGACTTCGAAGGTCGTGCACTGGAACAATTCCTTTGGATCATATTCCAAACAGTAAAGGAACAACAAATCTGTTTGGAAACAACTCTATTGATTCTTTCAAGATAAAGATATCTCATGTCATACGCAAAGGCTCTTCCGATTAGTCCAATAAACTCTTTTGCCTAGTTAAATCAATCTATCTGATAACTACAAAAGTAGTTAAGTTTAGATTCGCACTCAATCAAAACAAATCTCAAAAATATTGAGAATGCCGATCTCATGCAACTAATCAATCGAATAAATCTGATTATAGTTGGATCCCAGCCGATCAAGGTTTGTGCACACACAAAGATATGAGAACTAATAAGAAATATTATTCGTCTTTAAATCTTCTTTAATGTTCAATAAACACCTGCACAACACCACTTGAATAGCTTTTGATCAATCACACACAGAACAGAGTCTGTTAACAATGGTTTATCACAAGATGTCTTTAGATATACAAACAGTTATAAAGATCTCGTCGATACTTCGATCTAGTTTGAGAGAATATTATATCAGAAGAGAAGATTCTCAAGAATAAACAAACTAGGTCCAATCAAAGTTTCAACAACCATTAGTCAATCAAATCAATCGAAAACTAATAACACTGTAATTATATAGTTTCCCACCAACGGTACTCTTCGAGATTCTTGAACCCACAGAAGTCTTTAAACGAGCGGTCGTAACAGATTTCACCTAATTAGGATACTTTTTCTCTCTGAATGGACGGCTCCACCAGAAACAAAAAGAATTGAAGTTTGCCTGGCTCTTAGATGGTTTGCTAGAAATGAAAACTCAGATATTTATAGACCAAGGATGTTTGGACAGCAAGGAATTTCCAAAACCAAAAATACTCTCAAGATATGCAATGAATAACAAAATTTGGTTTTCTTAATTCCAATAAATGCTTGACCAAAATTTCCGAAATCTCTCAATAAAAAATCTCCAATTAGTAAATGCACATTACTAATTTTTATTCTCTAGAGATATGCATTTGATTGATGGTAATTAAAGCATATAAAACCAAAAACCTTAATTAAAATATTCTCAATTTATTTGAGCACATGATCTCCTTGAGTACAAAGGAATATCTTTGAACAATAAATGATAAGAGTTACTGTACGTGTTCAAAGTATGTTGACATTTTTTCACTGTAAATCCTTATTCATATTTACATGTATTTACATTCTTGGAATTGGTTCTACCACACTTTCAAACAAGTTTAGAATTGGTTGACCTGTATTCCAAGATAACTATGTGATTGATCAAATATCAAATCACATACATGGGTTCAATCGGTTTTACTAATCACTAGGATAGGTTATACCTCAATATGGAAATACTTGTGATCGGTCACACAAGTTACTAGGATCGGTTACATCAGTTATCAGGACCGGATACCATATTATCATGGCATTGCTTATGATCGGTCACACCAGTTACCAGGATCGGTTACACCAATTACCAGGACCGGTTACCAATTACAAGGATCGATTACACAACACTCTGTGATCGGTCACACCAGTTACAAATATTGATCATACCATCTCATGGTGATTACTTAGGATCGGTTACACCAATTTAATAAAAACTAGTCATACCATATTATAAGTCAGGCATTGTGATTAGTTATACCAAGTTACATAACATAGTTATGATAGGTTCTACCATCTCACATATATTGGTAATCCAAAGATTTGCGATGAATAGCCGTACCAATAAGTCTAATGATTTCCCTTTCGATTCATAAAACAAGTTTATGAGTGCACTTCCTTTAAACGAATGTAAGATATTGTTTCCTAGGATGAAATATTCACCATAACCCATTCACATAATCACAACAATGTATACATGATTATGGCGATGTCATATCTATGAAGTTCAAAAGATAAGCGTTATACTTCGTAGTCTAATTCCCAAATACTATGATCATACAAATATGACCATGTCACATCACTAGAGTATTATACAATATGTGCAGTATATACAGCTTCACAGTTATATTTTCAATATAGCACGACTTGAAAGATACGTTAGGAATGAAACAGTTCAAGTCAATATTACTATCCTCAAGAGGCAGGATGATTTCATCTTTGTAGTTCGCTTCTTCTTCTTCTTCTTCAGATTCTTCAGGTCATCGGAGTAATTCTTGTATGTCTCAAAATTCTTAGAATTTTTAGTCTAACCTAAACGAAGTTCACTCTAGTATATAATCAAGCGACTTTAGATGAGTTTTGACATACTAATATATGACAACCAAACTTGACATACCAACGCTTGGTGAGTTCAACCGATCTATGCTCTAACAATCTCCCCCTTTGTCAATTTTAATGACAAAAATCTTATTAAATATGGATAAACAAACTACATAAGAATTTATTTTACCTACGCTTGATTCTGAAAAAACGAGGGTACCCAAATACACCATAATCTTTTATTTATCCACCTATAAGTCCTCTTGCCGAAAGTGATCGTCTATGGACAAAATTGAGACAATGCAACAAATCGGTATTCACACTTTGCGTGATTGTCTATGGATATGAGATCGAGACAATAAGACTACCAAAGTGTGATACTTGATACTAGGTTCGGACTACCAAACTCTATAGGATCACTATCAAGTAATACGAAGTTAATGTTTGTGTAATTTACTTTAGATTATATAAAAAAATATAATTGTGGAATAGAAAAGTAAATCACACAGCAAGATTTTGTTAACGAGGAAACTGTAAGTGCAGAATAACTCTGAGACCTAGTCCAGAATTGAATACTCTCAGAATTAAGACGCTATACAAAATCTAAACCAACTTCGTATAGTTGAGACCAAGCAACTACCCCTAGTTCACTTAGTTTCCTCAGTATCCCTGCCCTACCGACCTCGAAGAGTGCACGCACTGGAACATTTCCTTTGGATCGTATTCCAAACAGTAAAGGAACAACAAATATGTTTGGTAACAACTCTTTCGATTCTTCCAAGATAAAGATATCTCAAGTCATACGCAAAGGCTTCGATCTAGTTTGAGTGAATCTTATATTATAAGAGAATATTTTCAAGAATAAATAAACTAGGTGGAATCATAGTTTCAACAACTGTTAGTCAATCAAATCCATCGAAAACTATTAACACTGCAATTATCTAGTTTCCCACCAACGGTACTCGTAGAGCTTCTTGATCCCACAAAAGTCTTTAAACGAGCGGTCATAAGAGATTGCGCCTAATTAGGGTACTTTCCTCTCCGGATAGACGGCTCCACCAGAAACAACAAAAAGATGAAGTTTTCCTGGATCTTAGGATGGTTTGCTAGAAATGAAAACTTAGATATTTATAGACCAAGGATGTTTGGACACCAAGGAATTTCCAAAACCGAAAATATTCTCAAGATATGCAATGAATAGCAAAATTCGGTTTTCCTATTTCCAATAAATGCTTGTCCAAAATATCTGAAATCTCTCAATAGAGAATATCCAATTAGTAAATGCACATTACTAATTTTTATTCTCTAGAGATATGCATTTAATTGCTGATAATTAAAGCATATAAAACAAAAAACCTTAATTAAAAGATTCTCAATTTATTTCGGCACAGGATCTCCTTGAATTCTTTTTTTTTTGGCTAAGTCCAATGGTTTATTAAAGCAAAAAAAAAAAAATGTAATTACAAGAATTACAACGAGGGCTCAAGTCCCCCCACCCCCATAAACCAAAGGGGTGAAAAAATAACAGCACATAGCTCTAAAAGCTCGTAAAAAGCTCCTAATCACAAATAACTAACAATAAAAGAAAAATAGGAACTTAAAAACGTTTACGTCCCCTTCCCACCCTAAAATTCCTCTTCTTAGGTTGGAGACCAGCAAGGATTTCTGTCAAAACATCATGGTCTCCGTAAAATTCATTATACTCTTCATCATAAATATCATCATAATCATCTTCATCTGAAGCATAATTACCACAAGGAACAAGCTTAATAGAAGTTTGAAGTTTTTTCTTTGAGACTCTCTCCAACAACTCCTGTTTCCCCTTAAAATACTCCTTTCTGTAGGATGGATTTCTAATGAAGTTAGCACACACTTCATCATTCTGAATTTTGTTTGCCTCCTCTAATTCCTCCATAGACAAAATATTATTCATATAAAAAACGGTATCATCCAACTCGGTTTGTGTTTCCTTGTAATTTTCAGTGTCATGGCTAGGAGTTACCTTATTAGACTTGGAATCCTTGTTGGATGATTCCAATCTAGCATCAGATTGCAAAGAACACCTAGCCATGATTTTTGCAGCTTTCTTGGACATTTTCCTAGCGTCTTTCCTTGCTAGAATATATGCATCAACTTCACTCCACTTTTTCGAACCAATGCTAACATCTGAGTCGGTTGAATCCTCTAGATCTTTTCCATCTTCTTTCTTCAAATCCCCACTAATATCATTTGAAAGGCCTAACTCAGATGCTATGACGTCAAACAGGTTATTAACAACTACTTCTGTTCTCAAAAGCTCATCCACCAAAGGCGTCATAATAGGTTTAAAAGTAAATTTAGTGGGTGAGTTTTTACCCTTTACTGGCGTCCAAACTGCTGAAGATACCGCACCTCCTAAATCTGAATTAGTCTTGGTTGCTCTTGCCATATTAGGTTTCCCGGAAATGCCTTCCAAATTCCCAACAGACGTGCTTTCCAAAAGAGAATTTGACACGGTTTTGGATTCAGAATTTTTGTTTTGCATGGACTTGGCTATATTTTCTTTACCATACTTTGCCCCGGACATCTCATTTCTTCGAACATCAACGGATGCTTTGACAGCAATGGCATTTTTGCACCTAATAAACTTCATCTGTGCTTCACGAAATTCCAATGCAGAACTTGCAAGCTCTTTCTCCAATTGTTCATCATTCACCATATTTTCTTCTTCCTTGTACATAGTAGTATTTTTAGCTTTATTAACTACAGAAGTTGTTGTTATAGCCTAATCGCTCCATATTTCAACATATTCTGGAATAACACGAATAATAGGAGCTTGTTTTCCATTCTCCTTAGATTTATCCATAGATGAAGAACCCACGGCGCCTGCAGTATTTGTAGCTACAAGAGTTTTTTAACTTGCCTTTCTCTTTTATTTTTTGGAAACCCACTTGTAGTGTCACTTGAATCACGTTTCTCTTCCATAATAGAACTCCCTAAAATCTTACGAGATGCAAGACAGTTCTCAAACTTATGACCCATAATTTTATAATGAGTACAAAATTTAGTATTCTCAACATCTTGTATTTCCACATATTTCCAGAATTCCCTTTCATTAGCTTTAAGACGTATTGTTTTAGGAACTACCTTAGCAAAATCAATGTCAATCAGCATAACAACATAGTTACCAACATCATGATCCAAGGTTTTCTGATCTATAACAATCGGCTTACCAAGAATTATTGCAATGGATAGAAGAATTTTTTTAGTCCACAACTCAATGCATAAGCCAGGAAAACTCACCCAAAATGTAGCATGAGATGTATTTTGCCTCTCCGGATCAAAGTTAGGGTAAAAATTCATAACCCTAAGTGTTTGTTTCTGCACCTTCCATGAATCACCATGCCAAACTCGTTCTTTATCCTCTGCAGAAGTCAACTTGATGATGAAAAACCCCTTAGTCATAGGAACCAGCTTGCACCTTCCATCACTGAAACCCCATTGTTCTTCCAAACTTTTTTTAGCATCATTAAGTTTTAAACCTTTAAAGTTTAGTCTCCCAGTAAGACTAAACTGGAATATATCACTCCCCTCTTGAGTAAGTTCTATAGGTAAACCCAAAGTTGGTTTTTCAATATATAAAGACGCCTCGGGTAGAGATAATAAATCTGAATATGTTAACATATAGGGTTTTTTACCCTTAACCAAATCAGCAAAACACATAGTTTTAATCCCATGAGTACTAAGGAATATCTTTGAAAAATAAATGATAAGAGTTACTAAATGTATTCAAAGTATGTTGACATCTTTTCACTATAAATCCTTATTCATATTTACATGGATTTACATTCTTGGAACCGGTTATACCACACTTCCAAACAAGTTTAGAATTGGTTCACCTGTATTCCAAGATCATTATGTGATTGATCAAATATCAAATCACATACATGGGTTCAATCGGTTTTATGAATCACTAGGATCGGTTATACCTTAATATGGAAACACCTGTGATCGGTCACACAAGTTACCAGGACCGGTTACATCAGTTACCAGGATCGGTTACATCAACTACCAGAACCGGTTACCATATACTCATCGTATTTCTTGTGACCGGTGACACCAGTTACCAGGATTGGTTACACCAATTACCGAGACTGGTTACACCATATACAAGGATCGATTACACACACTCTGTGATCGGTCGCGCCAATTACTAGGATCAGTCACACCAATTACAAATATCGATCATACCATCTCATGGTGACTACTTAGGATCGGTTACACCAATTAATAAAAACTAGTCATACCAAATCATAAGTCAGGCATTGTGATTAATTATACCAAGATACATAAAAAATTTACGATCGGTTCTACCATTTCACACATATTGGTAATCCAAAGATTTGCAATGAATAGTTGTACCAATAAGCCTAGTGATTTTCCTTTTGATTCATAAAACAAGTTCATGAATGTAATTCCTTCAAACAAATGTAAAACATTATTTCCTAGGATGAAATTTTTACCAAAACCCATTCACATAATCATAACGATATATACAAGATGTCGATGTCATATCTACGAAGTTCGAAGATAAGCGTTATACTTTGTAGTATAATTCCCTAATACTATGATTATATAAATATGACCATGTCACATCACTAGAGTATCATACAATATGTACAATATATACAGCTTCGCAGTAATGTTTTCAATATAGCACGACTTGAAAGATACGTTAGGAATGAAACAGATCAAGTCAATATTACTAACCTCAAGAGGAAGGATGATGTTGTCGTTGTAGTTCGCTCCTTCTTCACTTTATTCAGGTCTTCGGAGTAATACTTGTGTGTCTCAACATTCCTATTCTTTATAGTCTAACCTAAACGAAGTTGACTGTAATATACAATCAAGCGACTTTAGATGAGTTTTGAGTCACTAAAATATGACAACCAAACTTGACCAACGCTTGGTGAGTTCAACCGAGCTATTCTCTAACAATGTCCCCCTTTTCCAATTTTAGTGAGAATACTCTTATTACATATGCATAAACAAATTACAAGAATTCATTTTATGTACGCCTGATTCCGAGTTTCAAATGCACAATAACCTGCATATATTCAATCAATAAATGCCGTTGTTGACATTTGAATAACAAAGCTTATACTACCCCTAAACTCAAGATAGATAGATATTCAATCCGAACATCTTTGTTATTCCCCTTTTTGTACTCAGAATACTACACCAGCAATATGATATGTTTCTCCCCCTTAGTCATGCTTTACTCTTTCGTTAGATATAACGTTTAAGCACAATTGTCCTTTCATTAGTGATTCCAAATCACTTGTTTACTCCATATATTTATCCCCCTTTTTGTCACAAAATGACAAAGGTTCGAGCAAATAAATGACAAACCAAAAGGATCTTACAAATCTAAAAGACTTGTAAATAACCTATAAGAGCTAAGCACGAAGGTTTCACATACCACTTTAGATAACCAATATTAAAACCGAAACTACAATTAATTTAGTTTTAATTTGTTATCAAGGAACCAATTTCCCAAAGCAATCTTTCCTAATAGTTTAACAAATTGACTAAGAAACTTAATTCCCTTGTTAAACCGATTGCAAACATACAATCGTTTATTTCGATAAGACCAAAATAAAGATCAGAATTAACTTTATTTTGTCCTCAGGCTCTAATTATTCATACAATAACTTATACCTTTCCCTTTAGACAAGACAAACACTAGGTTAGTTGACTAGTTTTTCTAGTCAAGGCATTCGATTAGACTTGAATAACCGAATCCTCAAATTTGATAAGTCTAACTAAGATTAGAATTAACTTAGTTTCTCTTATGCAGAATCGATTTAGACTAAACAATTGATCCCTTATTTTGTTAAGCCATAAACAATACATACAAACCAAAATAAATTGACTTGCACAATTATTTTCTTAACCGGAAGCAATTGAAACTAACATAGACATTATAGCACCGCAATCACACCGGATTTCGTAAAGCAAAAATACTTGATGCCCAACAATAAAGAAGATACCAAACAACAAGCCAAATAAATTAACACAGTTTTTCTTAACCAGAAACAATTGAATCATACATACACATACATCCATACACAATAATGGAACATATAAATTGTACTGAAATTTTGTTAAGCAAAATCCAAATATATTCAATATAAACAGGCTTTTCTTAAACAGGAAAATGATTAAATAATAAATTCGTTACCTCAGATTCCGCAGCCTCTTCTCCCCAAAAATATATACCATTAAGCGCAAGTTCAAATAAGAACTCTCCCCAGTATATTGTCATCCTCTCGCAAGAATAAAAGAACAACAACAAGAGAAACCTTTACTAGAGAAAGGTTGAGACGGTTTTAACTAATGCGTGCTAATAGCAATAGTTGAAAACCCGAAACACATATGTTTATCCTAAACACAACTCATGTAAACATAAATTGATTCAACATATTGTGATTTTTCACATATGATTTTCAATCGAAACACCTTATGATCCTTTCATAAAGCCTACCAACATGGGCTAGAACTTTATCCCGCTAAATCAAAAAGTCACACAAACCATAAGGGTTTCATCATATGAGATCGAATATTAAGGTTAATGAAAACCGAAATCAGACATCCCATAAACCGAATACACATAGCAAAAATATAGACATTCATTCGCAGACTATGTAATCGGTAACTATCACAAGAAAAATTATAAAGAAATAATTTTATTCAAAAATAGACCTTATACAGTAATTGAAGCAAATCAAACATTGATGTCTATTTTTCTGGAAATAAGAATTTAAAGAAGTAGATTACTGTAGATGGTGGATTTTCGACAAGGGTTAAAATCGTAAAACCATAATTATACATGCTCCTGATCCATCAATCAGATGAGTATTGAGGCTCATGTCTCTCATTGAAGCATGAAAGCTCATTCCATAAAATCTCTGACTGAGAATACTGTCTCTCAGAGTATATATAGATGTGTAGTCGCTCAACTGAGGCAACATCACATCTCATGAATACTGAGCAATTTCAGTAATTACTTCTATATACAATTGAAAGATTGGACGGCTCCTAGACACCTTGTCTGCTAGTATAGAGCAATAACGTCTTCAGGATGCAACAAGGTTTTCCCTGACGATATAAAGGAAATATGACGCTTCAACAAGCTCATGTTACTCAACTCTCAGATAATTAATGCTCCTAGATAGCATGCCTACTATTATAGAGCCATCAATTAATTATCTCTAATCGTTAACTGATTATTCAATAATATTCTACGATTCTTCGTAATATTTCGTCACTTCAATTCGTGGTTCTTCCTAGCAGAATTCCACGGGTTAGTGATAAATGTTCAACGTACGGGAACCTGAGCCGGTATCGAGTAAGCCCCGACCAAAATGGTGCAAGTGTACTCAGCAATAATGCACAAATGAGCACCTGAATGCACGAACGAGCATTCCCACGCCAAATTTTATATTTTATCATATTTTTATTATTTTCCTTGATCTCATGAAAATCTCTTCATTTGAGCAAATATCCTTCGTTTCATGAAAACTCCTTAAATTCATGAAATTTCCTTCAAGTCATAAAAAATAATATAAATTTGGAAAACTCGTAGGACGGGGCCCTAGCCGGTCCCACACGCCCCTTATTTTATTATTATTATTTTTTATGTTTCCCTCATCTCATGGAAACTCCTTGATTTCAAAAAATTCCTTGGTTTCAACAAACTCCTTGGTTTTATGATATTTCCTTAAAATCATGAAAAATATTATAAACTTAGAAAAAGTGCCTTGGGACCGGGCTCCTTGTCCATAGCCGGTCTCACACTTCATGACTCCCTATTTTATTATTATTATTTCCATAATCTCATGGAAATTCCCTAACCTCATGAAATTCCCCAGTTTCATGGTATTTCCTTCACATCAGGGAAAATACATAAAATCATATAAAATTGGGAAAGGTGCTGCCGGACCGAGCTTGCTAGTTGGTCGGTCATGCCCTAGCCGTGGCCGGTCCCACATCTTGCAATCCCCTATTTTATTAATTATATTTCATTATCTCATGAAGATTCCCCAGTTTCAGCAAAACCCTGAATCCTTCATATTTTCTCAAAATGTTGCTCAAACGCGTATCAGAATATATCGGAACTCTCAGGACTGAGACAAGGACATTATGGTGACACAGTCATGTCTCCTTGACCGACCAAGGCCGGCCCTAAGGCTTGCAAATATCCGGTCCCACATGTTTTAATAATTTTGACCTAATTTTCTCAATTGCTCATACTGGGTCCAAACTCTTCTCAAAAAACTGGGAGTTTGCTCAAACGACGGTCAGCTGGTCCCATGACCACCAAGAGCCGGCCCCATGACCCCTTGGTCGGTCTCTCATATCTCCATAATTAGGTTTTACTACCTAACGCTCACACGAGCATTATTTCAATAAATGATTAAACCAGCATTTAATCATCCTTTCACCAACTGGTCTTCAGGAGACTTTGGTATTTTGCTCATTTGAGCATCTGGGCGTTACGTGGTCAACTCGTCATCCCATGTAGCCGGTCCCTCCTTCACTCTGTGGTTGATTTTCAATAAATCATCGGTTGATTACAAATTAGGGTTTCGAATTCAGAGCTTTGCAAAACATAATTCTGAGCAGATTCAAATACTAATAATTTTATGATGATCCCGTGATCAACACTTTTATTATTATGCTCGGCCTAGCTGCCAGTATCTTAAATTAATATTTTATTTTATCTAGTACTGAAACCAACAATTCATCAGACGATCAACACTTGCTCATACGAGCAATATTTGCTCGGACTAAGGAATATTGGTTCAACTATCAATATTCAACAATTCAACAACATTTTCTCACCTTAAGTTATCAACATTTATTCAATAATATACTTTTGTCTCAGCAGGCATGTTCAATTCATGAGTCTCAGAACATTTGCAAATCACGTTCGACTCAGCAATACAAGGACTCATCGTCCCATGAAGTCAGCAACTGACTCCACAATCACGAGACATAAACCGTGTCACATGGGAGATATTAGCTAGGGTTTTAGTCTGGCGGTATACGTCACGTGTTTTCAAACACACGACTAGAATGTGAGCAAGTCGTGCAATCAGTTGGAGGAGCTAGCAAAGTAGTGGGTAGAAAATCAACCAAGTCTCCGCACGATGAGCAACTGGTTTTAACACGATTTCCGCTTCCCCACTCTTTGACTCCAACAACTGTCACACTTCATGGGATCAAGGTGTTTACAATTCTAGAAATATAAATAAGTCTCTTAATCATGATTGAAACAACGAACAATCTCTCGTCAAGCAGACAAACAAGAGATTGAGAACTTAGTGTTCAAATCAGAACTTATCTTATTTTCTTCACGCAGAATACACAACACACCTACAATCTTCGATCACCATTGATCTCACATATTTCTCAGCTTCCCTCCTACAAATCGACCCATCCTCTCTTGTGACCGATTTGACTCTGAAACGTCCATTGTCTTGGTTTAGGCCGGAGTCTTACAGATTGATCTCTCGAACTTAAAGCACTCCCTTCTTGCAGTGCATCTGTGTGAGGTTGAGCATTTGCTCGGTTCAAAGGAGTCTCCCCCGCACGGTCATCTCCTCAATTCCGTGAAAACCAACAAATTGTTTTTCCCCTTCTATAGATTGGCGACCACAGTGGGAGATCATTCTCTCAGTTGCAAACTCAATTATCACGAAGATGGTCAGTCTTAGATCCAATTCAGTTACTCAAAACTCCAGTCAGAGTCTTTCAAATGGTGACGCTTCTCTGGCTCATCCGAATGATTCTGGTAACATTCGTCATCCTTACTTTAGTACTCCTTTCTCATCTATCAACGCCTTCGATGGAGAATTTCCATCATTAGCCGAACTGGAACGAAGCCAAGAGATTTTGGAAAGGAACATAAATCGATTGAAGGGAGCAATCGATAATTTTTTCAACTACATGGTGGACCTGACGAGAATCTTAGGAGCTCAAGTTGTGGAGCGCTCGTCTCTTGACACCACTGATGCTATCCCTCAAGCCAACAGTTTCACCACTTATGAAAAGCCGGTGGATCAGGAAATCACACAGCTGATGGAAAATCTATGTGAGCTTCTGCACTTCTCAAGGGATCAACGTACGAACACGTTCGCGGCACTCAACCAAATATCATCAGATGTGCATCTAACTCCGTCATGCCTAGCAGTTGAAGAGACATCCATGATGTCTGAGCATTCGATCAACAACATCACATTCGGAGAAGAAGACCGCAAGGAAGATGAAGGGCATAATCGAGCTTTATACGTGACAGGTTTTATCAAAGACTCTGAATTCAATAGGGATCTCGTTGATACAGGCGCTTCCACAAATATCATTACCATGAAGACTCTCAAAGCAGCCAAATTCCCACAGAATAAAATTATTCGCCATCCCATCTTGATGACGGGATTTGAAGGAATCCAGATCCATACATATGGATATGCAATACATAGACCTAAGGGTAGGGCCTATTCAATCAAAGACCAAATTTCACGTGATCGAATAATATACTGATTACCACATGATACTTGGAAGACTGTGGCTCCATGACAATAAAGTGGTTCCTTCAACATACCATCAATGCATGAAGGGTCTGCTCAATAACAAGATTGTTCGTATTGCAGCTTCGTCATCTCCTTACGCTCCGGCATATGACGCTGAATTCCTTGAGTCTCAAAAGGACATCCATTAACCTCCAAGGAAGATCTACAGTACTCCACTCCCGAGCTGGGAATCCATTAAA
This sequence comes from Papaver somniferum, assembly GCF_003573695.1. Lineage (NCBI taxonomy): Eukaryota > Viridiplantae > Streptophyta > Magnoliopsida > Ranunculales > Papaveraceae > Papaver > Papaver somniferum. The sequence goes on along the minus strand of NW_020621381.1, from coordinate 2,779,738 downwards.
AAAGCTGCTAACAAACCATCATCTTCAGGTGCTAAATCGGTTAAGTCATTTGCTACACCAGTCAAGCGCCGTAAAGATCAGGCCACAACACCAAGATCCAACTTCATAGCCAGTCATGATGCAGAAGGGAGGGTCACGTACCGACAGTGCAAATATTAGCAATTAACATGGAGAACAATGAAAAGTCTCCCCGCCCTGAAGAATCATATCAGAGTGAACAATCACCTGATGAAGAGATTCAAGATGCTCCATTTGCAAGATGGAATTGTTCTACTACTGATGACCTCGAAACGATCAACATCGGGACGGAGGATGATCCAAGGCCAATCTTGATTAATTCTGCATTATCACCAGAAGAGCGGGAGGGACTAATAAGTCTGTTGAAAGAATATCATGATATCTTTGCTTGGACATACGAAGAGATGCCTGGTCTTGACGAAAAATTGGTCACTCATCATTTGCACATCACTCCTGGCTCCAAATATGTCAAACAGTCGCCTAGGCAGTTTAGACACGAAGTTGAGGAGAAAATCAAAGTCGAAATTCAGAAACTACTGGCGGCAGGGTTTATCAAGCCCATTCAGCATCCAACATGGCTGGCGAATGTTGTTCCTGTCAAGAAGAAAAATGGTCAAATCAGATGTTGTGTTGATTTCAGGAACCTGAATAAATGTTACCCAAAAGATGATTTTCCTCTACCCAACATTGACATGATCGTTGATGCAATCAGTGGTCACGGTATTTTCTCATTCATGGATGGTTATAGCGGATACAACCAGATCAAGATGTACGAACATGATGCCAGAAAACTGCATTTCGTACTCCCACTGGGAATTTTCATTACATTGTGATGCTCTTTGGATTAAAGAACGTAGGTGCTTATTATCAACGGGCTATGACTGCCATATTCCACGACATGATGCACAAGAAAGTGGAAGACTATGTTGATGATGTAGTGGTAAAGTCGAAGACTCGAGCATCCCAATTAGAAGTTCTGAGACAAGTTTTCGAAAGATGCAGGGAATACAAGTTAAATATGAATCCTATGAAATGTGCCTTTGGTGTCTCCTCCAGAAAGTTTCTAGGATTCCTGGTCACTGCAGAAGGAATCAAAGTCGATCCAGACAAAACGAAAGCCATTACTACCATGCCTCCTCCACGCACTGTGAAAGAACTCCAGAATTTTATGGGCAAGGTAAATTATATTCGACGCTTCATCCCTGGACTGGCTCAACTTATTGATTCGTTCACCCCTTTGTTGAAGAAATGAGCGATTTTTACATGAACAACTGTCAAAAAGAAGCGTTCCAGAAAATACAGCAAATACTGTTATCACCTGCTGTCATGAAATCTCCAGTGCAAGGACGGCCACTAATAATTTACACAGATTCCAGTGACGTCGTTATCGGGGCACTTATTGCTCAAGAAGACAAAGAAGGTGTCGAACATCCAATTTATTACTTCAGCCGTACGATGAGAGATGCTCAGCTCCGATACCCAAAAGCCGAAAGAGCATGTACAGCATTGGTACATGTAATCCAGAAATTCAGGCACTATTTTTTATTCAACAGAGTCGTGCTCGTTTCCAAGGCCGACCCCATAAAATTTCTACTGTCAAAGCCAACCTTGATGGGGAGACCAGCAAAGTGGCTACTGCAGATGTCAGAATTCGACATAGCATGTGTACCACCCAAAGAAATCAAGGCACAAGTAGTTGCAGACTTGCATGCTGCTTTTCCAGGGGAATATGCAACAATGTTATACGAAGACGTGCCCGGCGAGTTTCCAGAAAAGAGACGCGACTTTTATACTTTGACGGGTCCGCCACCCCTAGCAATGATACTGGCGGAGCGGGCGTGGTGCAAGTATCTCCATCTGGTGAAGTCTTCTCACACTCATTCAAGATGGATTTTCATTGCACTAACAATTCAGCGGAGCTTTCTTACTAGGTATGTCCTTGGCCAAGTAAGCAGGAGCGACATACCTTGAGATAAGAGGAGATTCAAAACTACTGGTCAATCAAATAAACGGGGCATACTCTCTCAAAGAAATCACACTCGCCCCTTTCAGAGCTGAAGCTCAGCGGATATTAGCTCATTTTGCTGATGAAACGATTGTCCACACTGGATGAACTAACAACGGGCATGCTGATTATCTAGAAACTCTCGCTTCTAAACTACAGTTTAAAGGAGCAGATAAAACAATCACAATACATAAGCACGCCATGTCATCTACTTGGCTTGATCAAGTCGAAGACATTCAAGCAAACGATTGGAGGGCGCCTATTATTCATGAACTGGGCAGTTCTCTTTCATAAGGGAAAGTCAGTCTCAAGGAACTAAAGAATTATTTCTAGCTTCATGGAGCGTTATACTATCGGAGTCCTGACGGGTCTTTATCACGATGCCTTGGAAGCGACTAATCGGATGAATAACTCAAACGCATACATGAAGAAATCTGCGGACAGATGTTGGTAGTAACACTTTACAGAAAGCTTCAAAGGATGGGATACTATTGGCCTTCCATGGAAGCTCAGTCAAGAACTCTGCAAATATCTTGTCCCAATTGTCAGACGCCTCTCATCACCTAGAAGCTTTGACAGTTCACCACACTGGGGACTGGAGGGAACCTTACATCAAGTACCTTCTAGACAATGAGCTGCCGTTGGAAAATAAGGAAACAGTTAAACTCATTCAGAGATCTAAAAGATTTGCCTTTCTTGATGGAATCTTATACCGCAAAAGTTTTGGTGGGAACCTACTGAGATGCTTAGTTGAGCATGAAATCCCAACAATTTTAAAGGAAATGCACGACGGAGAACATCAAGGAAAAAGGAAACTATTTCTCCAAATTCATAAGAAATATTATTGGTCGACCATGGAAGACGACACAACTGTACATGTTCAGAGATGTCACCAATGCCAAATCCATGGTAATCTCATCCACACTCATTTTCTCCCATTGAATTTTGTGAATAGTCCATGGCCTTTCTATAGCTGGGGACTGGATATCATAGGGAAAATCAATCCAGCGTTTGCAAAACAGCATGAGTACATCATCACTGCAACTGAGTATTTTACCAAGTGAGTTGAAGCTATCCCTCTTCGAAGCAACTCTGGAGTCACGATCGCGGATTTCATCAAGGAACACATAATATGCAGGTTCAGCGTTCTTAAACACATTATCACTGATAATGGAACTCATTTTGCTAACAAACATGTGACATAATTGCTCGAGGAATACGGCATCAAACAAGTTTTCTCCACACCATACTATCCCCAAGGAAACGGACAAGCAGAGAGTACCAACAAAACTTTGATCCGAATTCTCAGCCGAACAATTCATGATAATCCTCGAACGTGGCATGAACAATTGCTTATGGATTTATGGGCCTACCGGACCGCAACAAGGAGTTCAATTGGAACTTCACCGTACTCTCTTGTCTATGGAGCTGACACCATACTCCCAGCAAAAATCAAGATTCCTTCAGCAAGGATCGCCACATCCAGTGGAGTACAATGGGATGAAGCAGAAGTGTCCAACTCAAGGATCGCTGAACTGGACATGCTTGAGTCAAGAAGGGCTAAGGTAGAAAAATATGTGGAAGCATACAAACAAAGGATATCCAGAGCTTACAACAAAATGGTAAGACCTCGAACTTTCCAAGTAGGAAATTTGGTGCTAAAGACGACAAAACACATTCAACAAGATATGTCTGCTCCAAAGTTCTCTCAAAAATGGGAAGGACCATATGTAATCATCAAGGCAGTGTCCAATGGATATTACAAGATCTTAGCCATTGATGGAGGAGTGGAAGGAAATATCATCAACGGTAAATGGCTCAAAGCATATTATGCTTGATCCGTAGAAAACCATTACCTTTTCATTATTTCAAGCATTTATTAAAATATAATTTATATTCCTCCAAAGAGTATGCAAAGTACTCCTTTGTTCATTAAAACATTTCATAAATGAACAAAAAATTCTTTCCATGATCAATCATTCTACTTAAGAAAAAGCCTAAACCTATTCGAAAATAACAACCATAAATGCTCACTCAGAGTAAGCCACCAGCAGAGAGTAATTCTTAAAAACAACCATGTAAAGCTTCTTTTGAAAGCATCTGGTCTTCACTTTCAAGACCTGGACAGCCTTCTCGACTCTTGCTGACTCCAAGGCAAGTGCCTTCTCCTCTTCCAAGAAAGCAGTTGTGGTACAAATCGCATCAGCAGCAGCCGCCGCCCTGTGAGTTTTGATCATCTCGAGCCGAAGACGAAGCCAGCCTATGTTGAACCGCAAGGTTTCACAGTTTGAAATCATTTCATCCCACCTGTGCAGTTCATGATATTTGACATCTCGCAGATTCATCTCATTCATCTCTTCAATGATCGGTAACAATCCGACAACCGTAGTCAGAAGGGTTGGGAGAAAGCCTCTCCATATTTCCGTCGTAGCAATGTGCTCATACCGTCTCCAAATTTTGGTTTACAGAGGTACGTGACATTTGGGAATGACGAATCCACTGACCACCTCATTATTTGGGAAAGTACTGGTCATGGGAGCTTCAAAGAGGAGTCCAGATGTTGGATACTCGTGAACGTAAGCTCTAACCCCAGCCTCCACGGAATCAGTAGAGTCTTCGTCAACATGGTGGCTGCTATCGTCAACCATGACCACGAACTTCCCATTTCTCCTCTTTCTAGCAACGACAACACGAACATCAACCTGCGATGAAGTAAAGGAGTGTTTGATTTTATTGAACATTGAGCATGGAAAACCTCAGCTGAGAAGTTATGGAATTACTTACGGATGCTCCAGCTTCAGCATGAGATGACCTATACCGGGCAAGGGCTTTAACAGTCCGCTTAGGCCTCAAATTATGCGAATAAGAGGGATTCTTCTGATCATCCTGCAATAAGTTATTTTTCTATGATCAATAATTCTGAACAAATAAAGATGAAGAAAATATATACAACGAATTACTGAAGCATACACTTCTACTTCATGCTTTGATTGAGGTTCGTTTCGAGAAGAAATGCTACTTATGGACATGACGACGAGAGATATGATTGTGATCAAAATTACTTCTGATAATGCACACGGCAGGAGATGAGATGTTGTTTAAATAGAGAAAACCTAGACACTGAAAGTCTTTATGCTTATCTTATGGTCAAATATGTTACAGTTTTTATTGAAACTCTAACTCTCGAATCAGAGTGTATCCGGTAATGTAAAAGAAGTGCGACAATACTGGGGACTGACATCTCAGGCGTATTCAACATATCAATACTGGGGACTGATTCTTCGGATGTAACCAACGTTGCAACCGTGAATTAATGATATGGAAGGCCGCGTGTTTCCTAGCCGGTTCGTATAATCGTACTTCATGGATGATTATTATCTACGCGGACATTGGTCCATCCTATTCAGTTGGAAATATAAGGAAATTTGGCAAAAATACGATAAAGGATTATAGTTCAAAAAATAATCTCCAAGAAAACGTTTTTACAGCAAAAACTGCTTAAGTAACCAGAAAATATCTACTTCGACAAAAAAACAACAACAAATAATTTCAGAGAAATTCATGAGCAAGACTAATCATCAGATTCGCCAGAGTCATCAGATTTGTCAGAATTGTCGGATTCATCATCATCATCTTTCGTGGAATCTTCTTCGATTTCTTCATCGGAATCATCATTGACGAAGTCTGGATGAATATCATGATCTTCATCCATCATTTCCCAGTACTCTTCTTTTTCACGCTCAGCTTCAAGGTCAGCTTTGACCAGTTTCTCGATCTCCCTGGTACGCCGGTCTGGCTTAATCTTGAGATCTCTTGGTACCCACGGGTTCATCTTCTGAAGCATCAGAGTCAGAGGGTACACCTTCAGCTCGAGATCGAAGTTTATCCTCAGCTGCTAGCGCTCTGCGCTGGACTCGGTCTCTTCTTCGTCGATAATCATCCATCTTGTCATCCTCGGCTTCTCTATTCATGAGCTCGGCATAGGTGACTTTGTGATCATTAAGAGGCGCACTAGGTTTTGATTCCTCAGCACGGTTCGTCTTAGCACGCGTTTTAGCCACAGAGATTCCGGAATCCTCTTCAGAAGAGCTGGAAGAATATCTATAATCATAATCGTTGCTGCTAGAAATCAACATTTTCTGGAACCAAGAGCATAGAATCACGGATATGCTGATAATAAATCCAATACAAAAATGGTAATCCTTAACTCTTACCTCTTTACAATTCCACTATCACAGTGATTGTGATATAAGAGTTAGCACTCCAAAATTAGTTCGTTCCTTGAAACCTGCAATAACGAACAAAGCTTTATCATTTGAAAATTGAAACTGATTTTCATAAAATCATGAACATAATTTTCATAGTATAAACATCCACAACTGATCTATAAAACTTCTACCAAGACAATATTTCACCATAAATAAATTGTCTAATTTCAAGGGTTACTCAAAACCCATGTTTTGATTTTACGAAACAATGATTAACGTGAATAATTCACGTAAAATTTTCAAAACCTTTATTTACTCACATAAATAAATATATGCCATTATATTATGGTGCATGTCACGTTTTCACATTAAAAAAAAAACAAAAAGAACACTCTTTTCATTCGTACAATCGTCTTTCTTTGAAGCGAGGGTTTATTTCGGTTTCGTGAAAGCTCACATGTTTTAAGATAAAGTTTTGGTTTCTATGAACGCTCATAAACAAAATTTTATCACTGGACACATGTCTATTTCAAAATAAAAATCTCTCTCAAGTTAGGGATTATTGCTAGTCTCTTGAATTAATGATCGAACGAACATACGTTTAGTAAAATAAGGGTTTTTCTACAAAACTCACACTCATATATGCACATGTATATAATTTAAACATGATCAAAGCATGAACAACTCATGAAATCAGCGAGCAAAAAAAATATATTCGGCGTGTACCTGGTCGGCGTCGGCCGGAAGTTGGCCGGACGGTGGTTGCTCCGGTCGGACGGTGCAAAAGCTCCGGCAAAAAATCTTTTTCTTTCTGACGTGAAGATGAGGAAGAGATGAAGTTGGTGGTCGTGTGAGGTGAAATAAAAAAAAGGAGGGATTAATTCCTTTTATATCAAATTTTATTTCCAAAACCTAATTTCACATGGATTTCCTTATTGGGCCTGGCCCGTGAGTCCTAGACCGACCAAGGTTCCACCATCAAATCAGCGGTTCTACACCAATTTATGCTCATTAGACGATGCTCTATCATGCCATTGGGATTTTCATTCAAGTCATGGTTTGCTCATTCAATCGAAAATCCGGTAACGTCTTATCTTACGACTAAGTTCAATTACTTATTTTGTTTGTAACTGGAAAATCACCATTCAGTGCTGACTGAGGAACATAATTGTCCCTCACTAAGAAGGGGACTTAATGTAGATGGTGGATTTTCGACAAGGATTGAAATCGTAAAACCATAATTATACATGCTCCTGATCCAGCAATCAGATGAGTATTGAGGCTCGTGTGTCTCATTGAAGCATGAAAGCTCATACCATGAAATCTCTGAATGAGAATACTGTTTCTCAGAGTATATGTAGATTTGTAGTCTCTCAGATGAGGCAACGGCAATTTCAGTAATTACTTTTATATACAATCGAAAGATTGAACGGCTCCTAGACAGCTTGTCTGCTAGTATAGAGCAATAACGTCTTCAGGATGCAACAAGGTTTTCCCTGACTATATAAAGGAAATATGACACTTCAACAAGCTCATGTTACTCAACTCTCAGATAATTAATGCTCCTAGACAGCATGACTGCTAGTATAGAGCCATCAATTAATTATCTCTAATCGTTAACTGAATATTCAGCAATATTCTACGATTCTTCGTAATATTTCGTCACTTCAATTTGTGGTTCTTCCCAGCAAAATTCCACGGGTTAGTGATAAATGTTCAATGTACGGGCATCTGAGCCGCCAACGAGTAAGCCTCGACCAAAATGGTGCAAGTGTACTCAGCAATAATGCACAAACGAGCACCTGAATGCACGAACGAGCATTCCAAAACACGAAGGAACGATGAACCTATGCAAAATAGAAAGACAATAATAAATAATAAAATATTAATTGAGGCGCCAGGGGACTGGGCCTACCCTCCGGCCGGTCGTGTCGTGGCCAGTCCCAGTCCCATGCCCAATTTTATATTTTATCATATTTTTATTATTTTCTTTGATCTCATGAAAATCTCTTCATTTGAGCAAATATCCTTCGTTTCATGAAAACTCCTTAAATTCATGAAATTTCCTTCAAGTCATGAAAAATAATATAAAATTAGGAAAACTCGTGGGACCGGGCCCTAGCTGACCGGTCATGCCCTAGACGGTCCCATATGCCCCTTATTTTATTATTATTATTTTTTATGTTTCCCTCATCTCATGGAAACTCCTTGATTTCAACAAATTCCTTGGTTTCAAAAAACTCCTTGGTTTTATGATATTTCCCTAAAATCATGAAAAATATTATAAAATTAGGAAAAGTGCCTTGGGACCTGGATCCTTGGGCGGCCGGCCATGCCTTATCCATAGCCGGTCCCACACTTCATGAATCCCTATTTTATTATTATTATTTCCATAATCTCATGGAAATTCCCTAAACTCATGAAATTCCTTAGTTTCATGGTATTTCCTTCACATTAGGGAAAATACATAAAATTGGGAAAGGTGATGCGGGACCGAGCTTGCTAGATGGCAGGCCCTGCCCTAGCCGTAGCCGGTCCCACACCTTGCAATCCCCTATTTTATTAATTATATTTCGTTATCTCATGAAGATTCCCCAGTTTCAGCAAAACCCTGAATCCTTCATATTTTCTCAAAATGTTGCTCAAACGCGCATCATAAAATATCAAAACTCTAAGGACTGAGACACGGAAATTATGGTGACTCAGGCATGTCTCCTTGATCGACCAAGGCTGGACCTAAGTCTTGCAAATAGCCGGTCCCACATGTTTTAATAATTTTGACCTAATTTGCTCAATTGCTCATATTGGGTCCAAACTCTTCTCAAACAACTGGGAGTTTTCTCAAACGACGGTCAACTGGTCCCACGACCACCAAGATCCGGTCCCATGACCCCTTGGTCGGTCCCTTATCTCTTCATAATCAGGTTTTACTACCTAACGCTCACACGAGCATTATTTCAATAAATGATTAAACCAGCATTTAATCATCCTTTCACCAACTGGTCTTCAGGAGACTTTGGTATTTTGCTCATTTGAGCATCTGGGTGTTACATGGTCGACTCATCATCCCATGTATCCGGTCCCTCCTTTCACTCTGTAGTTGATTTTCAATAAATCATCGATTGATCAAAAATTAGGGTTTCGAATCCATAGCTCTGCAAAACATAATTCTGAGCAGATTCAAATACTAATAATTTTATGATGATCCCGTGATCAACACTTTTATTATTATGCCCGGCCTAGCTGCCAGTATCTTAAATTAATATTTTATTTTATCTGGTCCTGACACCAATAATTCATCAGACGAGCAACACTTGCTTATACGAGCAATATTTGCTCAGACTAAGGAATATTGGTTCAACTATCAACATTCAACAATTCAGCAACATTTGCTCACCTTAAGTTATCAACATTTATTCGACAATATACTTTTGTCTCTGCATGCATGTTCAATTCATGAGTCTCAGAACATTTGCAAATCACGTTTGACTCAGCAATACAAGTACTCATCATCGCATGAAGTCAGCAACTGACTCCACAATCACGAGACTTCAATCGTGTCACATGGGGGATATTAACTAGGGTTTTGGTCTGGCGGTCTACGACACGTGTGTTCATACACACGACGAGAATGTGAGCAAGTCGTGCAATCAGTTGGAGGAGTTAGCAAAGTATTGGGTGGAAAATCAACCAAGTCTCCGCACGATGAGGAACTGGTTTTAACATGATTTACACTTCCCTACTCTTTGACTCCAACAACTGTCACACTTCATGGGATTAAGGTGTTTACAATTCTAGCAATATAAATAAGTCTCTGAATCATGATTGAAACAACAGACAATCTCTCGTCAAGCAGACAAACAATAGATTAAGAACTTAGTGTTCAATCAATCAGAACTTATCTTATTTTCTTCACGCAAAATACACAACACACCTACAATCTTCGATCACCATTGATCTCACACATTTCTCAGCTTCCCTCCTACAGATCAAACCATCCTCTTTTGTGACTGAATTGACTCTAAAACGGCCATTGTCTTGGTTTAGGACGGAGTCCTATAGATTGATCTCTCGAACTTAAAGCACTCCCTTCTTGCAGTGCATGTGTGTGAGGTTGAGCATTATCTTGGTTCAAGGAGTCTCGTCCACATGGTCATCTCCTCAATTCCGTGAAAACTAGCAAATCGTTTTCCCCCATCTACAAGCACTCCTTTTCTTCGGGTCACTTTTGATATTCTTTTTCTATTTCCGATTCTTGGTTCTCTTCGCTTTTCCAAAACTCTGCATTAATGTTCAGAATACCTTTCAGTGTTTCTGGGTCTTTTTGAGCTGCAAAGGCTAATCGTTCTGAATACAGTCTAGTTGTTTACCAAGAAGCTTAAGATGAACCAGAAGATTTTTTGACTTTTTATTAAAAATCTATGGTTTTCATTCAACGATTTGTTTTCTGGTTTGACCTCCAATCATTTGAATTATGGTATTTTTAGAGACAACATTAGTCCTTATCATGTCATCAAGGTTGTCTCCCATAGTAAATTCACAGATTTTGGTAATGAGACATGGAAAACCGAGATGTCTCTTGACTCTTGGAGATGAGATGGAATATGATATCTTGATCATTTGAATTATAATGATCCCACAAATATCAACTTGTGAATCACCTTCCAACAGAAAGTACACAAGTTCTGCAAATTATTTATTCCAGACAGACTTATATCTTGTACTTGCAAATAGAGTTGCTATAGCAAGTTTTCCAAATACCTTTAAGTAAAAAGGTATATCTTTGGTTGGTAATCTATCTTCTTCCCAGTCGATATTCTTTCCAATGAGATGGGTATAAATGATATCGTGTTCAATTTCAACTCCGGTAATCATGTCATTACATTCCATATTGTACTTAATGATATTTGAAATCGTCTTATGATCGACATAGTGAATACAACAACCAACACGAGTGATTAAGGTAAGTTTTTTATGATCAATATTGTGAATATTAGCATAGAAACTTCTTATCGGGTGAATACTTTTCAAAATCAAAAAGTTTTCCCAGTTTCGATCTTGAACTAATTTCACATAGTTTTTATCTTGGACTTCTGGATCAAATTTCTTTTCAGTAGTAAACTCTATTCTTTTGAGAGTTTTGTATTTCCCAAAACATGAATTATCGACAGAAGAAGTGAGTTTATGCTTATCTTTTATTTTAAAAGGAAATCTAATCCTGTCAATCTCATCGAATCTAATACGATCATTAGAAGAATTGTAATTTCTTGATTTTCTCTTCTTCATATTTTCAGAGATATGATAAACCCTAGTTACGGTTCCGAACGACTTCTCCCGGGATGTCTGTGAAAACACCACAAAATAATCTTCGGGAGTGAAGATAAAAAATTTCGGAAATAACTAGTTTTAGGAAATTCTTCCAAAATCGGAAACCTTGTTTTGTGGGGAAACAAGACCGATTTCGCAACTAAGTCTTTCTTTTGGAAAACTGATTTTTCTTGGACTATATCTATATTATGGATCAATTTTATATTTATGTACAAGTGTTTGTTAACTCTAAAATTACCAAAAGATAATTTTTGAAATTCATTCAAGAATTCTCCAGTAGAGTTTACAAAAGCAACATTGAACATAACAAGATATTTACAAAAAATACCTTTAGAATCATAAATACAACAATACTTTAAAAGATCACTTGGTTCATTAAAAAAATTGTGGGGTGTATGAATCAATCCATTGTTAATAGAATTATTAACAGAAAAATCATTCTTTGTAATATTACAAAGATCCCAAAATCGCATCCTAATCAGCGATACATTGACAGTTTTAGATCTGAAAATGTGTACAAACATATTTGGGTAACCAATCCCAAATGTATTTAAGATCCCAGATTTTCAAGAACTGATGGTTCATACATAGAAGAATCTTATGTGGAATCTTGGACATTTTCAAGATAAAACATGTCAGATAGAAAAATGTATCATTGTTACTAAACTAGTTAGTATTCAGTACCATGAGATACAATTCTATGATAACCAAGGAAGTATGTAAGTCATTCAAAACATACATAGGTTTAATCCCAATTCCTAACACATTTAGGAACAAGAGTATTATATACTTCATTCGTGTCTTCCACCACGAGTCTTTGAAGTAGTCAAATCCTACTATTATGTTAACTGAATCAGTCATAGATTCATTTCTTATAGGTTAGATCGCACCAAACAAAAATTGTTAGATCTTTTCTTGTTTTCCGGATCTGATACTAATTGAAAAGACGAGGGTACCCAAATACACCACAATATTTTATTTATCCACCTATAAGTCCTCTTACCGAAAGTGATCGTCTATGAACAAAGTCGAGACAATGCAACAAATCGGTATTCACACTTTATGTGATTGTCTATGGATACGAGATAGAGATAATACGACTACCAAAGTGTGATACTTGATAATAGGTTCGTACTTAACCAAATTCTATAGGATCACTATCAAGTATATGCGGAGTTAACGTTTGTGTAATTTACTTTGAATTATATAAAAAAATATAATTGAGGAAAAGAAAAGTAAATCACACAGCAAGATTTTGTTAACGAGGAAAACTGCAAGTGCAAAAAAATCCCCGGGACCTAGTCCAGGATTGAATACTCTCAGAATTAATCTGTTATACAAAATCTAAACAAACTTCGTATAGTTGAGACCAAGCAACTACCCCTAGTTCACTTAGTTTCCTCAGTATCCATGCGCTTCCTACTTCGATGAGTGCACACACTAGAACAATTTCTTTGGATCGTATTCCAAACAGTAAAGGAACAACAAATCTGTTTGGCAACAACTCTTTCGATTCTTTCAAGATAAAGATATCTAAAGTCGTATGCAAAGGTTCTTCCATTTAATCTAATAAACTCTTTTGCCTGGTTAGATTAATCTATCCAATAACTACCAAAGTAGTCAAGTTTAGATTCGCAATCAATCGATATATATTCCAACAATAAACTATAAAGTGATGCCGATCTCACACAACTAATCAATCGAATAAATCTGATACTAGTTGGATCCCAGCCGATCAAAGTTTGTGCACACCCAAAGATATGAGAACCAAATAAGAAATCTTCTTTGTCTTCAAATCTTCTTTAATCTTTAATAAACACCTGAAAAATACCACTTGAATCTCTTGTGATCAATCACACACAAAATGGAGTCTGTTAACAATGTATTATAACAAGAGGTCTTTATATGTACAAATAGTTCTAAATATCTCGTCGATACTTCGATCTAGTTTGAGTGAAACTTATATCAGAAGAGAAGATTCTCAAGAATAAACAATCTAGGTGCAATTAAAGTTTCAACAACCGTTAGTCAATCAAATCAATCGAAAACTAATAACACTGCAGTTATCTAGTTTCCCACCAACGGTACTCGTAGAGCTTCTTGATCCCACAGAAGTCTTTAAACGAGCGGTCGTAAGAGATTTCGCCTAATTAGGTTACTTTCCTCTCCGGATAAACGGATCCACCAGAAACAACAAAAAGATGAAGTTTGCCTGGCTCTTAGGATAGTTTGCTAGAAATGAAAACTTAGGTATTTATAGACTAACGATGTTTAGATACCAAGGAATTTCCAAAATCGAAAATATTCTCAAGATATGCAATGAACAACAAAATTCGGTTTTCCTAATTCCAATAAATGCTTGTACAAAATTTCTAAAATCTCTCAATAGAAAATCTCCAATTAGTAAATGCACATTACTAATTTTTATTCTCAAGAGATATGCATTTAATTGCGGGTAATTAAAGCATATAAAACCAAAAACTTAATTAAAAGATTCTCAATTTATTTCAGCATAGGATCTTCTTGAGTACTAAGGAATATCTTTGAACAATAAATGATAAGAGTTACTGAATGTGTTCAAAGTATGTTGACATCTTTTCACTGTAAATCCTTATTCACATTTACATGGATTTAGAATTGGTTCACCTGTATTCCAAGATCACTTTGTGATTGATCAAATATAAAATCACATACACGGGTTCAATCGGTTATACGAATCACTAAGATCGGTTATACCTTAATATGGACCGGTCACACAAGTTACCATTGCCGGTTACATCAGTTACCGGGATCGGTTACATCAATTACCTGGACCGGTTACCATATACTCATGGTATTTCTTGTGATCGGTCACACCAGTTACCAGGATCGGTTACACCAATTACCAGGACCAATTACACCAATTAAAGGATCGATTACACACACTCTGTGATCGTTCACACCAATTACAAATATCAATTATACTATCTCACGATGATTAATTAGGATCAGTTACACCAATTAATAAAAACTAGTCATACCAATTCACAAGTCAGGCATTGTGATTAGATATACCAAGATACATAACAAAGTTACGATCGGTTCTACCATCTCACACATATTGCTAATCCAAAGATTTGCAATGAATAGCCGTATCAATAAGCCTAGCGATTTCCATTTCAGTTCATAAAACAAGTTCATGAATGTACTTTTTTTAAACAAATGTAAAACATTGTTTCATAGGATGAAATCTTCACCATAACCCATTCACATAATCATAACAATATATACAAGATTATGTCGATGTCATATCTACGAAGTTCAAAAGATAAGCGTTATGCTTCGTAGTATAATTCCCTAATACTATGATTATATAAATATGACCATGTCACATCACTAGAGTATCATACAATATGTATAATATATACAGCTTCGCAGTTATGTTTTCAATATAGCGCGACTTGAAATATACGTTAGGAATGAAACCGTTCAAGTCAATATTACTAACCTCAAGAAGAAGGATGATGTTGTCGTTGTAGTTCGCTTCTTCTTCACTTTCTTCAGGTCTTCAGAGTAATACTTGTATGTCTCAACATTCCTAGACTTTCTAGTGTAACCTATACGAAGTTGACTCTAATATACAATCAATCGACTTTGGATGAGTTTTGAGTCACTAAAATATGACAACCAAACTTGACATATGTTATGCCAATAGCAAAAGTTAAAAACCCGAAACACATATGTTATGTTAAACACAACTCATCATTTAAACATAAATTGATTCAACATATTGTGACTTTTCACATATGAGTTTCAATCGGAACACCTTATGATCCTTTGATAAAGCCTACCAACATGTGCTAGAACTTAATCCCACTAAATAAAACATCCACACAAACCATAAGGGTCACATCATATGAGATTGAATATTAAGGTTAATGAAAACCGAAATCATACATCCCATAAACCGAATACACATAGCAAAAATATAAACATTGATTCATAGACTAGTTAATCTGTAACTATCACAAGAAAAATTACAAAGAAATAATTTTATTCATAAATAATGATATTTTATTTAAATAGACCTTATATAATAATTGAAGCAAATCAAAACATTGATGTCTATTTTTCTGGATCAAGTATTAAAACATCTAACTTAATCCCTAGTGGTGCTTTGATTGTTCACTGAGGTTTCTTCAGTGTTCAAACTCTTGAAGCATGTCTCGATAGACTTGTCAGCAACCACCTCTTATTTTTCAAGTTTTTCAACTTGTTTCTTCAGGTCTGCAAGATCAGCTTTTGTTTCATCAATTCTATCCTTTAGCCAATCTTGATTTCAAACCGTTATTATGAGATTGGTTCTTAGTTCCTCAAAACCATGGATATAGTTAATCATACTATCAGAACCTATCCACTTGGTTTTTGTTGGATCTTGAACATTGTAAGCCAACAGACATAATTCATCTTGAGATCCAGTGGAACTATCATATTCATAATCAGACATTGATATTACTGAAATTGCTCTTGAAGATTGTAGAAGTGAATACTGAAATTGCTCAGTATTAGTGAAGTATGCAAAACATTGAAAGCTCAGTTAGGAGGCTTTAATGGTTGCATATTCATGTGTGCTCTGAGAGGTTTGTACGCGCAGTCAGAAATCATGACATGAGGTTTGTACGCGCAGTCATAAATCATGACATGAGGTTTGTACGCTCAGTCTGAATCCTAAAATATGAATTTCGCATATGCGTCTGAAGCTAGGTCATAAATATGCAAAATTATGATTTACGATTTTAGCCTTCGTCAAAAATCTATCATCAACAAAAATCTTTGAAGAATTTTTTATCATCTCCAAACTCTTTATCAACAACAGACATGGGAATATACGCTTCATGAATGAAGGTGTTAGTTCCAGCAAACCTGGTAGGTTATTGATCAACAAGATCTTCTTGTAGTTTGAGAGATTTCTGTAGAATTTTATTCATTCCCTGCATGTCATTCTTGGTTTTCTTAAGTTCATCAAGAAAATTTTCAAACTTTTTCTGATTGGAGTAATCCGCTCTAGGTTTCTTCTGATTCTTCCTTTTCCTCTTAAGAGATTAGATAAAATGAAAGGATATCTCTTCTTCTTTTTTGGTTGGATAAGTATCAAAAACCATTGGAGCATAAGTTCCACAAGAATATGTTGTGTTTGGAGCCTCCATGATTCATGAGAACAAAATGGATTTGTGGAACACAAATATATGGCTCAACACGCAAAGCTTCTTGTAAAGGAGATATGAGTCTTGAAGTAGAAGATATTTACCATGCAGGATTTCAGAACCATAAAAGTTCAGGCACTAGAATAAATAAAACCTAAAATGAATAAAAATGCCATTTTTATCTCTATAGGTTTCGTGGATCAAAATTTTAATACCATTACTTGGACATAGATTAAGATGCACAGATACGAGATGGAGATCCAAGCAATAATATCCAATCTTGATCCTAAGCCCTGATGTGCACAATTCTTATCTCTTTTAAGGGCACATGAGATAAGATGCACATTTTAACACAATTATATTGTGTTGAGGTGAGCGTTAGATTGCTCACCACTATATTCCTGCACCGAATTAATATCCTCCAATACAGAGCGTTTAGTCTGGACTCTTCTCTTTAACTGAGATTTTACCTTATCCTTGGAATCAATCAATCATTTAGAAGAAGAAGAGTTAACTTTGAGTACCTCAGGATTGGACTTTTGAATAAGTTTAAACACATTTTCCAAACGACTAGCCCTCCGTTGCAATTTATTGACATACCTTAGTTTATCTTTGTACTTGAAACGTTGTGTGAGTCTGTGACCGTCACTAGGACAATAAGGACATGTCGATTTTGAGATTTATTCAAGAAAAACATTAGAATCTAGACACAAGGTACCTAAAACAATAACATAATTTTCATTAGTATATGAAAAATCCATTACATCCTCCAGTGATTTTGATGAAGAGTCATCAATTAAATTATCAAGATTGATATGAGTATTGCTACAATTATCAAAATTGACAATTTCTCCCAAGAGTGCTACATTTGAACCATCTTCCTCTTCGGAATCATAATGATCAGATGTTTCATCAAGTGTTGCAGCAAGACTCTTGTTTCCAGTGTATTTCTTACGGTTTGGACACTCATTAACAAAGTGACTGAACCCTTTACACTCGAAGCACTGTGGCATATCCTCAACGTCGGTATCATTAGAATCTATGTTTGCGACAGAATACGATTATGTGTCTTATATGACGTTGGAGGTTTGTCTCTGGAGAATCGTTTACTTGTCTTCCAAAGAAGTTCTCTAAACTGTGTTGTGATAAATGATACTGAGTTATCAATATCTTCATCAAAAAGATCAGGATCAACAAGATCATCTCCAGAGTTGTATATACTTTCACTTCTAATAATTTTAGTGTTTGAACGCAATATCCTTTCCGGCTTTAGATTGTAGTTCATGATCAAAGATCTTCAACTTTCCAACAAGACTATTTCTGCAAGGTTATTCCCTTACATGATGACATGTTTCTTAGACTCGTATCTTGCTGGTAGAGAACGGAAAATTTTCATCACAATGTCCTTTTGGGGAATAGTCTTCTGTAACGCAAAACATGCATTAACAATTCCAGACCTTTTGATTAAATTCATCAAACGATTCTTCATCAGCCATACAAAGACTTCCCCAGTCAGAATTTATGTTTTGAAGCCTAGCTTCTTTCTCTAAGGTATCTCCTTTGAATACGGTTTCTAAGATATCCTAAGAATCTTTAGACTTGGTGCACGAAGTCACGTGGTGATGAGGATATGTGCTTATGGCGTGGATAATAGTGTTTAACCCATCTGATTTATGCTTTGCAACACTTATCTTGGATTCACTATATTGTATCAATGGCTTCACAACAGTAGCTCCGTCTATAACAATTGTTGGTGTGTTGTATCCAGTAACTAAAAGTTTTCATGTCTCAAAGTCACGGGCTTGTAAAAAGGAACGCATAACAATTTTCCACCATAAGTAATTTGTGCCATCAAGTACTAGCAGTACGTTTATCGAGATTGCACTGTTGTCTATATAGTCAGACCGCTTCAAGCACAGACTTATTAGGTCTTAGCGTGTTTTCCTGCTCTGATACTAATTGACAATGCGGGGGTACCAAAATACACTACCATTTTTTTCTTAGGAAATCTGTATGCACAAACTAAATACAACTCTGAGAGATAAACTCAATTAAGGAATAGTATCTTAGAGTTATATCTCTATCTCTTGCGATTAAAACGTTTACAGAATTGAATCCGTGAACCTAATCATAAAGAGATAACTTGGACGGTACCAAAGACCAATATCCAAGAATCAATCAAGTCGTATCCAACATACTAGGTCGGATGTCTCTACTATGATTGATCAATGCACAACCTGTGATATTTCCATTATAAATATAAACAATATAATGCGGAAAAATATATAACACAGACACCGGAAATTTTGTTAACGAAGAAACTGCAAATACAGAAAAACCTCGGGACCTAGTCCAGATTGAACACCAAACTGTATTAAGCCGCTACAGACACTATCCTACTACCAATTAACTTTATAGTAGAATGTAGTTTATCCTTAAAAGGTATCCACCGATTAAGGTATAGTCGCGCTATGTACGCCTCTTGAATCCCAGCAGGACTTCGCGCAATCGATTCCCTTAGATGACGTCACACCAGCTAAGAGTTGCTTAAACTCAATTGAAGACTTTAAACCAAATATGCCTCCCACAGATTAAGCCTATATAATTGATTTCCTGATTATGATCGAAATGTATGATCAAAATCAAACATATGACCAAGGTGATGAAAATCGATAGCAATTTGACAAAAGTCTAGCTATCCTCAAATTCCGGACTTATGCAACCCGACGCGCAGCCTATACTATTATTCACCTCGCAAGTATAAAACTTGTGGAATCAACAAATTCTGAGACAAAGAGAACTTTCATGATCACTATCTATCTTGATCTTTGGAGCAAGCTCTACAAACAATCAAGATCAGGATACTCAAGTTATCAAAGAAAGACAACTGGACCTGGCTTCACGAATCCCAGTGACGTCTTTATAGTCGATAAATCTTAAAAAGGTTTATGGAGAAGACGGATCTAGATACAACTAGGATACACCAAAAATTAATGTCAGGATTCAATGATCTCAGTTGCTTGGACTTCCCTTTTTACAGACATTCAAAGCATTGGTTGCTTTAGGTTTAAGCTAAGATAGCTTTGGAACCAAGCAAACAATATCCACTGTTAGATAAATCTTTGAATCTGATTTACATAAAAAATATATGCACTCTGGTTAGGTGAGACCGTAACCGAACCGTGTACAAAGGCCATATTTTCAACATGGTTATCCGAAACTAGTCGTTTGAACTTAAAAGCTTAATCTTCATTTTCATGAACACATAAGACATTAACTCCGAGTCACAAACATGTGATCAATTAAGTCTAGTGTTTATAGAGAATTAATCAAATGCTTATTATCTCGAAGAAATAACTTGAACACACTTGAAAATATAATCGACATGAATAGTAGATGTACGAGTACAAATACATAGTAGTTCGTGAGTCATTACAGTCATAATTCGCATACCGTCTTGGAAATTTTAAACCAAAACCAAGTTCCGGAGTTCACGGAACTTTTTAGGGTTGCGTACCAGTTTGCAAAATTTGCACGAAACCTAAGTTCCGGAGTTCACAGAACTTTTAAGGTTTTCGTACCGGTTTGGAAACTCAAATACTGTCCTCGGTTGCGGAGTTCACAGTACTGAATCAGTTTGCATACCGGTTTGAAAACGCTACCGAGTTCAGGAACACAGAAATGTTTTAGCTTGTGTACCGGTTTGGATACTCACCCCGGTTTCGTAACCACATTTCAAGAATGGTTTGCATACAAGTATGCACACCGATCCGGTTCACGAGTCACACCGATTTTCATATGATATGCATAAAAATATGTTTACCACTAATCTGTAAGTCGATATGTATATAGCTACTCCGCTGCTTGTACGAATACATGTAATACATGTTCAGACTTATAACAGTTTTCCCAGTAAAAAGGATACCAATGTCTTGTATCCGAATCAATATTAGTTCTATATTTCTCTAAATCAATTCAAAACATTCCTGAATAATATCAATGACACATATCATTGTTCCAGGCTATTTACGAATGATAAACTTGAATGATGATTTTGATTCCGAACAATAAATTGTCCTTAATCGAAATTCATCAAGTATGAACAAATGTTTATTAAGCTTAGCCATTATATTTCGGGAAATTATCAAGATAAACTTGACTTGAAATTCTTGTGTATGCATACTAGTCTAGAAAGTGAATATAACTTGAGATATAGGTGGTTCAGTCTTCACTTACCTTTTGTTGATGAAGTTATCCAAAGCTTCGGTTGATCTTCGCCTTCAAACGGTAGAATGCAATGATGACTGTCGTAATCCTCTGTTTCTCAACTACATTTTTATCCTAGTCCGAGACTTAACTAATTGTAAATTAGAAATCAAGATATAGTTTTAACAACTAAATTTGATAAAAGCTTGAGATAGCAACACTTGTGAGTTCGACCGATCACTGCTCTAACAAACAAAATCAAGTTGCAGATGCAATAGTCAAAAATTTCAGAGAAACAACTATTGACATCCAAAAATTTTAAGATTATTCCTCAGTTATTTGTGATCTTATTCCTAAAGATCAAAATTTTATTTCGACATAAGCAATAAAAATTTATTTTATCAAAAAGAAAAACAAGAATTAGTCCATTTACTGCTGATGTAGTTTTTACATTTGTAAGAAAGAGTTTGATTCTCGGACTTGTGAAGTTTATTTTAGACTTAAACTATAAAATTAATTTAGCAAATAAAATAAAAGAGAATGACAATATTGGGAGATTACTGGGAATCAGGATTTCACCAAACTCTAATTCCATGGTTTCAATATTAATTCTTAAACAATTACAGCTCCAAAAACAACAATTATTGACTCTTAATCTTTGCCAAGGTAGATTTTATAAAAGATTAATTGTAAATGGTAAGCATGGGTTATCAAAACACTAAAGCTAAGGATAGCCCATCAAACTAAATGACAACTAATTAATTTAAAATCATAATTCAATTTATATTGATGCAAAAGTCATAAAAATAATTAAATTAAGTTACCACAATGGTGAGAATTGGATTTCTCCGTCATCCCAGTGTTAGGGTTTAGCTCCTCATGCTCAAAACACACTTTAAAGATTGATTCATGGCTCAAAAGGGTGTTTTATTGAAGAATAATAATATCACAACGGATTTGTAACAGATATAAATGTTGCACATCCACTGTTACAAAGGTACAGTTGATGGAAGATGAACTTAGTCGCTAAAAGCCTATTACAAGTAAATAAACAACGATATTGTGTTTCTGTTGTTGAATATATGACTGTTCTGCTGCGTCTTATGTTCTTCTTCTTCTTCTTCCTTCTCTGCTGCAACTCTGCAACTTCCATATATATTTTCCAGAGCCTCTGTGGTGCTCGAAATCTCTCTGAAACTAACCCCAACTACTCTCCTAGGTCTCGATATCTTCTTAGGTCTCGATATCTTCTTTTGTGTCCAAGCCTATTTATATACCTCAGGGCTATAAATCTTCCCGAATTTATCTACTTTTCTTCCCTGCAAGTCACGGATTTTTCTCCTTTTTAATCTCACGCGTCTCCCTGTTTTAATCCAACTTCTTTCGGAAAAGTGAAACCAAATCTTCAGAAATATCTTCTCTAATTCTTTCCGCACGAAACTGCTAATAATAGGACAATAACTTCTCTATTTTCTTTTCCTGTTTTGATGAGACGAGTATGGAAACTTGATTATTTTCCGGCTAAACACACGTAGCAAATATTTTTTTTGAAGTAATCAAATCATTCCCGTGAGAAAGTCCGACCATATCTCCTCTCTGTTGCACGCAACTTCCAGAACAAAAAGCCAACAAAATTCCCGATAAACCCTCTTCTCTCTGTGTTGTTTGTATCCGTTGATTTCCGATTCTACACCCATTACCTCGCCTATTTTTCATAACATGACTAAAATGACCAAACTCGGTGAGAAATTCCGATTAAACCTAGCTAAATCTTCTCTCAAGACTAAACAACACTGGCTGGTTTCTAATCCCGCCAAAATCCATTTGAATGTGAGGAAGAAGATAGACTCCCCTTAACCGGACTAGGTTCCCTTTAGCACAGTTCCTTGGGGGTGTCCTTTTCAAATTCCAGGGTTCCTTTATCACACTTTTGGGTGTAAATATTAGTTTTGTTTGGGTGCCAATAACATGTTTTTGGATGTCTTTGACGCGTCTCCGGGGTGCCTTTAATAATTCCAGCTGGAAGTCCAAACACCGGTTTTCGAACCAATTTTGCCGCAAAAGCTTATTTCTCCAAAAACACCTACAAATACATAAATAACCAAATAAGTACAAAATCGAACACTAACAATACATGTAATTGAGATCAAAATAGACACATAAATACGTCTATTAACCGCGGACGTTGTTTTCAGTTGTGTAGACTGTTAATGAGTGGGCACTAGCTTATCTCATTCAGTATACTTCAAAGCTCCATTTCATATTATTTTTTTAAAAAAACCTAAAAGCTCTAGAGATAACGATAAAAGACTAAGTAACAAAATAATGAAGATTGACATATTTTCTGAAAATAAAAATAAAATAATACTAGCATAATAAGCTCAAAATAAAATTATGAAACAAAATTATGGTTTTGAGAGATTATATATATTTACATTGTTTTACATTATAAAATAATTTTTACATTTCTTTTGTTGTCTTTTGTTATCATATAGCTCCATGTCAATTAGCTTTAGCATCAAGTACTTTAGCTTGTATATACCATCTTGGTAAATAGTGAATGCTCCCTCCTTAAAGAAAAGAGTATTTTTGTTTAAATTACCAGTAAGAATGTTTTTGTTTAAAATTACTAGTAAGGACACATGTGCGATGCACATGCTTGAATTTGTCTCATTTAACGTGAAATCTTTTGTATAAAATAAAAAATTATTATTCCTATTGATAGAGAAAAAAACAGTATTACCACAAATCAGTGGCAAAAATGTTGAGAAAAAAGCAACTACAAAATCTCAAGTTTAACTGAGAATAAAAAGAACGCTAAAGAAAAAGAAAAAGAAAAAGGAAGCTATTGAGACCCTAAAACACCCTCCCAGTTGTATAATACCATATTAAGAGAAACATTCTCAAATGTATCCGTACCCAAAGACCAGTTAAACAGCAGAATCTTCACTTCTTGCAACACTAAGTCGTAACACTTGTATACTCCTTGAAAGGTTCTTTTGTTGCGCTCATTCCATACTGTCCACCAAATAGCAAAAGGGATTAAACCCCATAGATTTCTTTTTAAAGAATTCCCTTTTTTTCTGCTCCATTCCCACAAAGTAGATCTTACATTGACACCAAAAACCCATTGTGTCTTGAAACTTTTACAAAATAAATTCCACAGCTTACCCGTCTCTTCACAGTGAAGAAACAAATGAGTAATTGTTTCTGGGGCTTTCTTGCACAAAACGCAGGCATTAATCACTATGGAGTTTCTAATAGAATCAAGAGTAGAAGCAGCATTCTAACACAAACACCAAGCAAATAAAATAACCTTCATTGGAATCCTTTGATTCCAAAGACTCTTGTAGGGAAATATAAGAAAACCTTCATCTTCTAGAGGTAAATAGCAGGATTTTACTCAGAAAGAACTCCCAGGAATCCGTACTATTGTGTCATTTCCATTCTCTGCTATGTCAGGGTTGCTTATGAGGTGAAGAAGATTTGCCACCATATCCCCCAGGGACTTCCACCATTTCACAGATGGTTGCGTATTTGTTTCTTGATAGCCTATAGAGAGTAGGAAACAAATAAGCCAAATTGTAATGCCCTACCCATTTGTCCAACCAGAATAACACTTTATTGCCACTATTAACAATCACTTTTGAATTTTGCTGCAAAATTGACTTAGATTTTAAGATCCCAGACCACAGACTTTTCCCGACAGGTTTAGAACAATCATTTGGTAGCAATGCATCAACATTCCCACCAAATTTTTGATGAATGATTGACCTCCATAGAGCTTTCTTTTCTTTCCCATATCTCCAAACCCATTTATCATGTAGTGCTGTATTCATAAGTCTCAGCTTCTTAATGCCTACTCCCTCTCTAACTTTTGGTAAATTAATACTTTTCCATCCCACCCAACTTCTTTTCTTGTTAGAATCAGATGATCCCCATAAGAACTTCCTCATTATAGAGACCATTTGCTTTTCTACAGAAGCAGGTAATTCAAAGAGAGATAAATAGTAAATGGGAAGACTTGATAACACACCTTGTATGAGCATTAACCTTCCTCCTTTAGTCAAGTATCTTCTCTGCCATGTGCCAAGTCTTTGCTGAAATTTATGCAAATTGATTCCCAAACAGTAACGGACTTTGATTTACTGCCCAAAGGAATGCCTAAGTAGTTTAAAGGAAGTTGAGCTTTAGGACAGCCAAAAATTAAGGCACTAGAATCTGAAAATTGTGCATTCCCAACTGCCACCAGTGCGCTCTTGCTGAAATTCACCTTTAACCCAGAAACTATCTCAAAACCAATAAGAAGATTCTTAAGATTAGTTACTTGCTCTTCACTGTCATCTAGGAATACTATAAGATCATCAGCAAGTTGCAGGTGAGTTATTTTTATGCCTTCATTTGTTAGTTTTAAAACCTTGAAGAAGTTTCAAATCATAAGCTCTCTTAATCATTAACGAAAGTATTTCTACCACCAAAATGAATAAATATGGAGAAATGGGATCTCCCTGCCTAACTCCTTTACCACTTCTAAACAGATTAGAGCAAGAACCATTCAAAGAAACAGCAAACCTTACAGTTGAAATACACAAATGAATCCATTTCCTCCATAAATTTCCAGAACCAAACCTTCTCAAAGTGTAATCCAAACAATTCCAATTTACATTGTCAAAAGCTTTTTGCAGATCCACTTTGACAACTAAACCTGGAATGTTCATTCTTTCTCTGGAATCAATTAGCTCTGAAGAAATTAAAATCCCATATGTGATCTGTCTTGAGTCTACAAAAGCACCTTGGAAATTTGAAATAATTGTTGGCATTACCACTTTCATTCTGTCAGACAAACCTTTAGAGATAATTTTGTAAATACCTCCAATGAGACTTATTGGCATGTAATTATGCATTGATGTAGCTCCTTTACATTTTGGCAGCAAGATGATATTAGAACAGTTCAACCTCCAATCCAAAGTACCAGAAGAATGAAATTCATTAAAAAAATCCCATCAACTCATGCTTAATCATTTCCCAAGTGGCTTTAAAGAATTCCATAGTGTAACCATCAGGCCTTGGAGACTTGTTCTTTCCAAAACAATTGAGAACATTTTTTATTTCTTTTTCCTCAAAATGTTTTTCAAGCATGATACTGTGATTAACACTAAGAGAAGGAAGTATCAGATCACCAAAAGCAGGCCTTAATGGTGTATGTTCAGCAAAAAATTCAGTGTAGAACCTCTTTGCTTCTGCATTAATATCATCCTTGTCATGAGTCATAGCATCATCAATGATTAGATAGCTAATTCCATTGGCCTTGTACCTACAAGAATCATTTTTATGAAAAAAATAAGAATTCCTTTCTCCATCAGCTAACCACTAACCATTTGATCTAGCATGCCATTTCTTTAACCATTTGATCTAGCATGCCATTTCTTTGTCAAGTTTAAAGAAACAGACTTCTGCTTAATTTTGAAATCTTCTCTTTCCACAAATTCTTCATTAGAGAAAGTATTTATCTCCTCCAAACTATCCATGACATCAATAAGATCCTCCATCCTATTAACTTCAGCTTGTAAAGAGCCAAAATTCTCTCTTCCCCATTTTTTAATGAAAAATTTAAGGCCTTGCAACTTCTTTGCCAACACAAAACTTGATTTACCATAAAAAGTAAGATTGTTCCAGCAGATTTTAAAACAGTTCAAGAATTCAGGGTGATTCAAAAAGTAATTTTCAAATCTAAATGGAGATTTGATAGTAATACCTCCATTATAGCTTAGCATTACTAGAGCATGGTCAGAGACTGGCCTTTTCATTCTTGACTGAAGTAATGCAGGACATCTATCTTCCCAATCTGGAGACACAACAAACCTATCTAATCTTGAAAGCAAAGGTGGATTTTGGAGATTAGACCAAGTAAATAGACCCCCAACCATAGGCAGATCCATTAAATTTTGTGTATTCAAGAAATTTCTGAACTTTTTTATATTGATTAACCTTCCACCATCTCTATTTCTCTCTGACAGAGTGAGAATTACATTCCAGTCACCACCTATGCACCACGACTCATGCATAATTTTTCTAATATCAGCAATATCTTGCCAAAATTAAGCATAATCTGAAGGATCAGAAGCTCCATAAACAGAAATAAAGATCCAAACAAAACCATCTTTTACATTACAGAATCTAATCGTTAGAGAAAAAGCACCCAATAAAGTTTCCTCCATGGTTAAATCCCCACCATTCCAAAGAACAATTATACCTCCAGACCTTCCAATCGATGGCAGAAAAGCAAAGTCACAATTGTTACTACCCAATAAGGAATGCACTAAAGAATCAGTGACACACTCCATTTTTGTTTCTTGTATAGCACAAAGAGAAACTCTATTTTTCCTAATAGCGTTTCTTACTGCTTGAACTTTTAAATCATCGTGAAGACCCCTAATATTCCAAGTCATAATTTTAAGATCCATTACATACCTCAGTAGTCCCCACTACAGCTGAAGAATTTGAATGTCCTGCTGCTTCAACACTCAACTCCTCCTATGAATCAAAATCCCCCATTCCATCAATATCTTCCTGCATAGCTGATGCCTTAGCTTCTTATGATTGTTTTAGACGCAGCATAAGATCTTTACAGATTGATCTTGAAATTGGGTTATCATAATTAATCCCCATCTTCTTATTGAAAGTGACATTAAAATCTACCATTTTTTGAATTTCAAAGTCCTGAGAAGCAGTGAGTATTGAGTTATCAACGGCTCTTACATCCACATTTGTGTGAGACATATGAGTGGAAACTAACGCCTTAGAATTTGAATTATTCAAAGAGCTAGGTGATCGTGCCTGAGAATTTAAATTATTCAAAGGACTAGCTGATCGTGCCGATAATAACGAAAGGGACCCAAAATAAAATTGAGAACCATTAACTCTAGACATGTCTGGTTTACACGCACGCGAGACAACATTGTCTGAGTTGGTTTTCAGATTCCATTCTGACTCAGCATTTGGAACATGGGCGGAGCTGACAAGAAACTCTGGATTCAAATCCACAATTAAGTTCCCCCCCGCCCCTCCCCCCCAATCAAGCCCATATAAAGATCCGGTGCTGAGTTGTATTGGTCTTGGGCAGGCCTATCCGGACCGAAACCTGAATTCGTAATTGAATTCAAAGGGAGACATCCTGCCATCTGGACCAAATAATGATCGCTACATGTCCTATTCTTTCTTCTAACTGTAATCCATGGATGAGTTGTATCCAAATAACCCGAATCCGAAACCGTTTCCATAACCAAATCTTTGGAGGGAGTAATTTGAGAGCCCCTTTTCCTAGTATCTGATTGTGAATATACTTTCCCTTGAGACTCATTTACCGCCGAACTACCAGGTAAATTTGAATTTGAATCTTGGGGAATATTCACCGGCGAGAAATAAGGTGGAATACCAGAGTTTTTGTTTGAAACAGAACCTTGTGATTGCGAAACTATCTCCTTAGATCGTTTAGAATGATTCATGATCGTTTGAGTTGTTTTTCACTTTGAGTTATTTGGTATCACATTTTTGATTTTCAGTGGTTAATGCTTTCATTATTTGATTTGTTAGCATAATAAGATTGTAATACCTTAAAGCTCTCATTCATCAAGCAGACAGTTTTCGGTGGGGCCTCTCAAGTCTCATGCATCTCATCAATGAGATAAATGCTGGATAGTTTCCCCTCTAACAAATTTTAGAGAGTAAAAACAAAAATTCCCATAAAAAAAACAAAAAAAAATAGATGTTGAAATCTGAAATTAACAGGGACTTCAATATATGTTTCTGGTGTTTAAGTCACCTTTCAATGGCTTCCTTAGCCACAATTCTAATTTATTGCAAGGAGAAAAGTATAGTTGTAGTCACCAAAAGAAACAATGATCCCTATCCTCTCCTCTATTCTCTCTCCTCCTCCTGAATTCTCTAGCTGGCGGCCAATTCTAGCCGTTTCCCTTGTCTTCTTGTTTCCAACGGCTTTCCCAACGGTAAATTTCCACCGGACTTTTCGCCGGAAACTTCCGAAATGCTAAGTAATCTAGTAACCTGATCTCTAATTGCGACCTCAAATCACTCACAACAGTGTAACTGCATCAATCTCAGTAACTTCAAAGAAATCACAAGCAACAAGAAGAAGATCATCACATATTTCACATACAACTCACAAATCACTCTAATCACAAGCTCAGGAAAGGAAAGTATAGAGAAACAAAACACTAGCTACACATATATGGCAGCTAGCTTCTATAATCAACACCAATTCTCAAGTAGAGATCAAACCACAGTGGCTGCAAATCCGGAAACTCGAATTCATGGAAACCCTCATTTCACAAAGTCTTATTTCTTTCAGGAGCACCTGGAAATTCTCCCCCTGCATATCAATTCCCAACCCCCTGATGTTTGCTACAATTTCATAGACTCTAAGCCAAATGATTGCTTATCTTTTTATGAACCAGATCAGTATAAAGATTAATCTTTCACTATAACCATTTACTGGAAGGCAATGCAAAACAGCAAGTTTTACAATTACTCCTCTGTCTTCTGCTCTTACTCTTGGAGACAGACTAGCTTCAAATTCACTCTGCTGATACATCTACAACTTCTCCTAAGGAAATTTCTTCCTAACTTGAATATCTTCAAGAACTGTCTGATCATGCACCTTCTCGTGTTTACCTAAATCTTGAGACATAGTTGGAGAATTTCTCAACATCAATACAATTTATCCCTGCTTGGCTCTGGTTGGAAAAAACTGAATGGGAAGATGAAAAACTATCTCTTTCTCTTGATTTTAACTTGGATGAGAAGAACAACCGTTCTCATATCGCAACCGTCAAACCTCCCACAGGTCTCGATGATCACCAAACAATCTGTTCCTAGAGATTGGTGTTGCTTGATAATACATAATGGCAGGTCTAATGGCTATTTACAAGAGTATTGCATAATCAACCGCATTTTATTGGCTCATGCGGAGCGACATCCAACACTTGTCAGCTTCAAACCTCTCACTATTACGGGTCGGGTCTCGGGTAATTTCCAATGGTTTATGATCTCGACGAAACACCCACTTGAGGGTCCATTTCAACATAACTGGATTCTACAGCACAGCAGAGCCCATCACTGCTCAGGACACACAAGTAAGACTCAGTTCAATTACCATCTTAATAAACAAAGATCCACAGCTGGCTGGCAACATACACTGAAGACCATCAGTCAAGAACCAATTTGCAGTTTTTGGACAACTCAATGATCTAAGGTCGCCATCCCAAGGTTTGCTAAGAGACAATAACTCCAAAATGATCAGCCAGACTATAGACTATTATTCACCCAATGTTATTTGTCATATATCCCTGAACATGCATGATAAGAATCATATAAATAAGGAAATTTTTGACATAGATATAACATTCATTTTAGCATGCATTACCTTAAGTACTCTACATTGTCCAGCTAACCCCCAATGTCATTATAGCTTGTACTATGTTGGGTTTTGGTTTCTTAACAGGTCTACCTCTCAAGGTGCTCCAGTAGTCAAAAGCTTCACCATAGTCAACAAAACTCAACAAAAATCCAATGTCATTATAGCTTGTACTATGTTGGGTTCTGGGAAAGGCTAGCTAGCACATCGCAATTGTACTTCCATTCAGATAATCCTTGGATTATTCAGCTACATCAACCTGCAACTAAACAACAAAATGAAACCCTCTCATAATACTTACCTACACATCCAAATTCAAATTAAAGTTACCTGCCCCACTACTAAATACTACAACATTCTTAACATCACCACCACCACCAATACAAATTTTGAAACTTCTTTCATGGCTTCTTCACCAGGAACCAAACCCGCATACCAAGTTGAAAATATGGTTGATCAAATGAATTCATCTCTAAACATTCCTAAAGATTTATTTCCAAAAGTTTTTATCAATGCTGAAAATACTTTACCCAAAAAGAGAGAGGATTGGAAGTGGGTCTTTATTGGAAGATACTGTAACAAAGTTTCTCATGAAACCAGAACCATCTCAAGGTTCATTAATTCTAACTGGAAACTTAGAAGAAATGCTGAAGTCAATCTTTGGAAGAAAAGAAGAAACTACTATTCTATTAGACTAGGCAGCATAGAAGATTACAAGGTCTTTAGAAAAGGAGGCACTAGAGAAATATTTAACAAACTGATAGTCTTAACTGAAGTCCCACCAGCTGGTCCATACTTCATTGATGAAGCAAACTTCTATAGAGTCAAGATTTGGGCACTTGTTAAAAGAGTTCAAAGGCATATCATTCCTGATATAAGTAACATTATAAGACCAACATGAATCTTTCAAGAAGCCAAGAAAGCTTATGGGAGAGATGAAGATGAAAAAAACCTTGAAGTTTTCTTAACTATTGATGTCACTAGAGCTCTTAAATATGGCATTGATGCTTATGAAACCCCAACTATGTCTCACTGGATTGAAATGGCTTATGCTTTGCATGGAATTGTTTTCTGCAAGGTCTGTAGAATTCTAGATCACCCTGGTCCCCTTTGTTAAGAGAAGCAAGAACTATCACAAACTGCAACCCAAAAATCTCATACATTTAATCTCAATAACTCTTACCCATCCACTTCCAACACCCCAACAAATTCTAACACCAGTAGCCCTCAGAACAACATCATAATAAGACATTACACTGACAGAGATGTTGCTGAGGAATTTTCCATCAAAATGAGGCTAGCACAAAGACAAATCCTCCTAAAGAATAGCACTGAGGAGCTGGATGGCCCTGAGGAACACATCATATTCAAAGCTGGTTTGCATCAAACCATCAATGGAGCAATATCAACTATCAACTATGAGGTCATAGATGGCCAAAAGAAACATAAAAAAAATCATGGATAGCAACAGACACAAGGAAAAATTGCTGAAAAAGAAGAGTTACAACATCAAGGTTGTTGCTAGGAAACACAATCCTACTACTGAGAATGGAGGGGAAAACAATATCAACCCTGATAACATCTTCCCAAAACTCCAGACTACTTTCCCCAAGAATTCAACATCTAATATCTTTGATACAACACCTTCTCTAGCTGAAATTCAGCAACAAATCAATGAAAACTTTAACAATCAGAATAAGCTGCTATGGAAAAAAAGAAAAAAAGATTTTAAACTTAAAGATGTGGATACTAAACTCCATCCCCAGTTAATTGACCCAAAAAGAAAGCTCTTTATATCCTCTACTGCCACTGATCATCCTCCCCAACTATAGGATCAAAATCAACCATCCAAGAGAAGCAATAACCATGTAATGCACATGGAGGAGGATCATCTGACTGACTTGACTACTGGTGGCCTTGAGGGAGAAAATCCTTTTCTAAGTCCTCAGGTAACTTGTTATACTCTCTGTTATCCTTTCCAAAGTTCTTATATTAGATATAGCAACAATACCTTAGTTATAAGGATAATTCTCAGCCTTAGCTTAGGCAACCAACATAACAACACCATCCTTCAAACTGTTACCCTTATAGGTTATATCATTATCATCTTCACTTATCCTAATGTTTCTTATTTCTGGCAATTTTATTCAGTCATGTCTTGGAACTTCCAAGGGCTAGGACAGCCAAATACCAGTAGACACCTAAATAACATGCTGAATAAACATAATCCCGATATTTTCTTTTTATCTGAAACCAAGAAACAATCTAGGAACTTAAAAACTGTTCTTGGAAATATAGGTGTCACTAATTTTTGGTTTGTTGAACCTAAGGGAAAAACCAATAGTGCTGGTGTCCTAGTGTTAGCTTGGAAAACTAATCTGAAGGTCACAATAGAAGATTTTTCTAATCACCACATTAGTGCCACAATATATCTCAACATAGGAGAACCGTGGCTCTTCACAGGATATTATGGTAGCCCTTACACCACCCCTGATAAAATTCACTCTTGGAAAATGATA
Organism: Papaver somniferum; assembly: GCF_003573695.1. Taxonomy (NCBI): domain Eukaryota; kingdom Viridiplantae; phylum Streptophyta; class Magnoliopsida; order Ranunculales; family Papaveraceae; genus Papaver; species Papaver somniferum. The sequence continues at coordinate 2,746,838 of NW_020621381.1, read as the reverse complement.
TAAAATACTGGTAGAACTAACACTTTACCTTGGCTGATAATGGGTGACTTAAACATTGTTCTTCATGATCATGAAAAATTCAGTCAGCACCCTATTGATAATTCTGAAGCACTTTTTCTGAAGAAAATAGAAGAATCCAACCTTACTGATTTGGGCTACACAGAATGTCCATTCACTTGGCCCAATAGAAGAACTGGTATTCATCTTACCGAGCAAAGATTGGATAGAGTTTTGGATAATGAAACCTGGCTTGAAATACACCCAAATACCACTATCTGCAACCTCCCTGCCATTGGCTCTGATCATAACCTAATTCTCCTCAATACCAATCCCAATTGGAAGCAAGGACACATTCCATTCAAATTTTTTGGTCCTTGGCTTGATCACAAATATTGTAAAGCCATCATTGCTGAATGTTGGAAATCCCACCACAAAGGATCTCTTGCCATAAAAATTTCAAGAAAATTAATAGATATCAAAGTTAAATTAAAGAAATGAAACAAGGAGATCTATGGCAATATCAAGACTAACTTAGAAGACAGCTTACAACATTAGGAATGGATCACCAAGAATCAATTCAATATCAATAGAGGCAAGGATATAAGAGATGCTAAAAAGCAAGTTGAACATTAACAGAACATTCAGGAATGTTTTTGGAAGACTAAAAGCAGGGATCATCTTATTAAACTTGGATACAAGAACACTAGCTTCTTCCACTTATCTGCTAAGAAAAGGTACAGAAAAAATAAAATTATTTCTATACAACAAGTTGATGGCTCTTGGCTGCACAACAAGGAGGAAGTTGCCCTCTGCTTCACCAACCACTTTGCTACTACGGCCACTGCTGAACCAATAACCATCAATCAATCACTCATAAATCTTATACCCACCACCAAAACCACCTCTGAGAATAACAATCTTCTAAAGGTCCCTGATGTTGTGGAAATCAAAAATATTCTGTTTAGTATGGCAGGTGACAAGGCTTCAGGGCCTAATGGCTTTCCACCAAACTTCTTCCAAGCCAAATGGGATGTAGTAGGTGAAGACATCACTACAATGGTTAGGAACTTTTTTACTTCTGGATATCTTCTCAAAGAAATGAACTTTACTTTCATCTCCCTTATCCCCAAAACAGAAAGTCCGACTACCCTGCTCATTTCAGGACAATATCTTTATGTAACACAACCTACAAAATCATCTCAAAACTTTTGTCTCAAAGACTAAAACCTCTTCTACCAAACCTTATATCCCTTTTCAGTCAGCTTTCATTCATGGAAGACAAATATCTGACAGTATAGCTATTGCTCATGAACTTATACATCATATGAATACTAGAAAAGGAAAAAAGGGATCAAATGATACAATGGGAATCAAGATTGATATGGCCAAAGCCTTTGACAGGGTTAATTGGGATTTCCTTATTCAAGTTATGAAACAAATGGGTTCCAGCTCTCAATGGTGTAATCTAGTCCAACAGTGCATATCCACCATTACCATGGATGTTCAGGTAAATGGCTCTCCAGGAAAGTTTTTTAAACCTACTAGAGGTCTCAGACAAGGAGACCCTCTATCCCCATACTATTCCTTTTCTGCATGGAAGCTTTATATAGATATCTGACTAATGCCGAAGCTAAAGGTCTCATACATGGAACTAAAGTCTGTAGTGAGGCACCTGTTATCAACCATCTTCTTTTTGCTGATGAGTATATGATCTTCTGCAAAGCTAATATGGAAGAATGTAACAACTTAATCAAGATATTTCAAGACTTAGGGCACTCTTCAGGGCAGCTGATAAACTTCTCAAAATTTGGAATATTCTTCAGCAAGAACACAGCCCCAAGCATTGCAGACAAAATAAGTGATACTATGAAGGTTCAAAGAATTAGCACTTCTGACAAATATCTGGGATCTCCACTCTTCACTAACATAAGCAAGATTCAATCCTTCAAACCTTGTGTGGAAAAACTTAAGTTCAGACTTGCTGGTTGGAAATCTACTCTATCTACAGCTGGTAAAATTATTATGATTCAAACTGTCACCACAACCTCAAGTATTTACCAAATGAATTTCTCCAAGATTCCTAAGGGCACCTGCAAAGATATAAATGTTATACAAAGGAATTTTTTATGGAATAAAGACCAAGACAAACCCAAAGGTCTATTCTATATTGCTTGGTATGCAGTTAATAAACCAAAAGAGTTAAGGGGTATGGGATTCAAAAACATGGAATACTTCAATCTGGCCGTGATCTCAAAAACTGTTTGGAGATTGATAGAAGAACCAAATTCATTATGGACTAGTACCATGAAGGCCTCTCACTTTCCAAATCAGGAAGTTATTAGAATGGAAACCAAGCCAAAGAACACCGACTCTTGGATTTGGAAAGGCATTTTGGAAGGAATCTCCTGCATTCAAAAGTACTATATTTGGAGAATAGGTGATGGTACCAACATTCACATTTGGGAAGATAGATGGATAAACAATCTACCTAACATACTCCAAAAACCACCTCGATGCCCTTCAAACCTGAAAACTGTCAATCAACTATTCAATACCAATGGGGAGTGGGATCAAAATGTCTTAACTCTTTGGTTCACTCAAGACATTCAAAACCTTATTCTCCAGACTAATCACCACCCAAATACCGCTGACACCATCAAGGGAGCTTAACTCATACTAGAAAATTCACTGTCAAATCCCTTTATGATAGACAGATTGATGATAAATATGCTAATGACACCCAAAAAACTCCTTAGAAAGAAATTTGGAAACTTGATACCACCCCAGCTATTCAACTTTTCATATGGAAGTGTGATCATGGTATTCTCCCAACAAATGCCAAGTCATCTGGTATTCTAAATTATATTGATCCAATCTGTAGTTTCTGCAAGAGTGCTTCTGAAGATATTACTCATGTTCTCTTGGCCTGCCCAGCTGCTTCTGATGTTTGGAGGAAACTCTTTGGGGATAATCATCAGCTTTTACTGCTCACAGTTCCTTTCATGATTGGTTCAACAGTTGGTTTTTACCTAACAATCCCTCTGCTAAATGGAATACTACTTATGCTACCATTTGCTGGTTCATCTGAAAAGCTAGATGTGACCAGACCTTCAGAAATATAGATCATAATGCAGCTGCTACTGCCCTGAAAATCACTTAGCACCTTTGCTCTTATGACAGAGTGATTCACAATCCAGGGCACATCTTAAAAAACATCCACTATCAGGACAGCAGCAATGAATCTTTCTTAAGCCAAAGCAGTCTGGATAGAAACTTTCAAAAGAAGTTTGGGATAACTATTAGCATACACATTATGGAAGTAAATAACAATATGGCTAATAGTGATGTACCACAATATACGAACTTTGCTTTCGTGGCTCTCTCTTTCACATGGCAATACATGGGAGCAAGGAACTTTAAAGATCCATCAACTGGACTTAGCAGCGTAAGCAGAGCCAGCAGAGGAGCTCAACTAGCATTGACTTGAGGAAAGGAGATGCAAAAGACCAACATCAACTTTGAAGCAGTAGAGGATGACATTCTACAAGCCATTCAGAAAGGTTACAAACTAGCAGTGCAACAAAGATTTCAAGGAGACTATAAGAATGAAGATAGGAATTTTGAAGTCATCGACTTTATCCTGGGAAGATTCATAAAACTAGACTTTCTGCACCACAACAATGCTGCTAAGCTAGCTAGGATTACCAGTACCTCTACTTTATTTCAGAACCTGAATTGGAAAGGTCCCAATTTGCACTTATTTTGGCAAGCTTTACAATGCAATCCAAACTTACTTATTTAGGATTACTGTAATAACTTTAATACTCTATCAAGGGATCCTCTTGGTGCTAGGCTTAGCCCAGTTGATCCCAACGTTGTACTTTTGGAGTAGGTTGTTCTTTTTTAAGCTGCCCCTTACTCTTTTTATTATTTTAAAAAAAATGGCATCTTTAACCAATCAGTGTCATAAAAAGCAGGCTGGGCTCCGAAAGTCCCTCACTCTAAGCAAGTAAGTCCTATACGGTTCTTGTGAGAGCAGGAGAAGCGTCTACGGGTTTCAAAAAAATATTGGTATAAGCGTAATACATTAAAAAGTAAGCAGGCCTAATAACACGAGGGTAGGCCCTTCCCCGCCTATCCTCTTATCAGAGATTACAAAGGGGACGAGACCAAAAAAATCCTTTCAAAAACAACAAAAAGACGAAACTTTTAATAAGACAGTCAACTATGTAGTTAGCTTCACGATAACAATATGTTAGCTGCACAGTTTTTCGTTTTTTTTAAAGAAAAACTAGTGATATCAATTCAAAGAACAAATGTTCAAAGAATAGAGAGATAGATGCTTTCCCTTATTCCTGTGTTTACTTGGTTTTCTCTGTACTTACTTTCCATAAAGCAAAGGAAATGGGAAAATCACGGAACAAAAACAACAGTACCGTTTTCCTCCCACTATTATTATTGTTATTATTATTATTATTGGATAAAGAGTTACATTATCTAGTTGGAAGCCTAACAAGCTAAGCTCCAACAACGCACTACATGAATTGAACAGGTTGTCGTACTAATCTACCAGCGAGCCTCATGAGCAACCTATCCAAGGGAACCGAAGCGGGAGGGGACTGAGATTGTGTCACAAGGGGCAAGCTAACTCTACCGTACATGTTATTATTATAAATATTATTACATGAAACTAGTTGGAAGTCTAACAAACTAAGCTCCAACGACATACTACTACATTAATTGAACTGGTTGTTGTGTTAGCCTACCAGCGAGTCTCATGGGTAACCTAGTCAAAGGAGCCGAAGCGGATGAGGGCTGAGATTGTGTCACAAGGAGGGAAAACTAACTCTACCTTCCATGTTAATTTCTGCAATATTACGCCATTAGGGGCTCGAACCTGGAACCTCCTGAAACGCATGAAACTTTAGGGAACGAGGATGACCAGCCGAGCTAGGTGCCCGTTCTTCACTTTATTATTTTTTTTTTCTTTATTATTATTTTCTTACTTGGGGTTCCTCTTAAATCACGTTGGAAAGAAGAAAACTAAAGAAAGATTTGAGAAAGAAATTTCTTGGACAAACAGCCAAGGGAGAAAAAGCCACCACCCCTGCCACTACCAAGCACCATCTCCATAACCTCACCTCTGGTATCAATCTCTCGCTTTAACCTTTCAGGATTAGTTTTCCATTTTAATCACATACCTTCACCAAAACTTTGAATGAGACTAATCTAGCTAGCTAGGGATTCTTATTATATACTTTATCACCCCCCTAATCAAAATTACTATCCTACCATTTATTTTATTTTTTGAAGTTGCATCTTACCATTAATACTATCCATTCACTAAACTGTAGTAAAAATTAATTTTTTTTATCTAGTGTAACAGAGTTTTTTCGAGCACTCTCATTCACCGGAGCTCTTGGTTGATTCTCGTTTCAGGTTGATTTTGGCCCCATCGTTTTTGTTTTTTTGGTAATGTAATCAAATTTCAACTAAAAAATAATCTAAGAAAATATTTTTTGTCTGGCAATATATTTTTCGGCCAATCTTAGGCAAGATTATTTTACCTAAATCTTATAAAATCTCATAATAATAAATCGAATATATTTAATCATAATTAAATAAATATGAAATAAAATTTAAAAATAAACCATAAAATTTTATTTATTATTAGATAAAGAATATTACACTAACTAGTTGGAAGCCTAACAAGCTAAGCTCCAACAACGTACTACTACATTAATTGAACAGGTTGTTGTGCAAGCCTACCAGCGAGCCTCATGGATAACCTAGCCAAGGGAACCGAAGCGGATGGGGGCTGAGATTGTGTCACAAGGGGGGACAAGCTAACTCTACTTTCCATGTTAATTCCTGCAATATTACGCCATTGAGGTCTCGAATCTAAGACCTCCTGGAGCGCATGAAACTTTGAAAAACGGGGATGACCAGCTGAGCTAGGTGCCCTTTTTTAAATTTATCTTAACTAAATTAAATCAATCACAATTTCATCAGAAAACTAAATCAATCACAAAAAAATTTAAAAACAATATCCAGTGTCCAAATACACTTCTTAAAATTAAAATAAATTTCAATTACAATACAATACCATACCATACTATTTACTATTGTTAATTAAACTAACTCTAGTTGAAATTTCAGTGACATTAAAAAGTCTGTTGATCAAGTTTAAATCAATGATTAAAATTTTAGAAAAATACATAGAATTGCAGATACTTACCCGTAGAACGAAATGTGCTTCCTCTTCCATGTAATAATTGATTGGTTATCCTGTTCAATAGCAAGCAGCAATGTTTATTAAAAAAACAAAATAGCAAGCAGCAAAAAAAAGAAAAATAACGTTAATACAAAATCGTGTAGTGTTTGAACATGATATTAAACAAAACATTTTATTAAAGTCAAAGTGCAATCAAGTTGCACTCGTCAATATGGATAAATTTCAATTTATATTACTTAATATTGCTCATTCCATAAAAAAATTATCAACAATAATAAAATTTTAGATTTTTTTTTAAAAAAAGTACCAAAAATAAAACCCCGAGGCGTCTTATTTTTGAAAATTCTATATATGGAGAGTTTTCCCCTCCATAGTATTTCTTAGAAAAATAAAATCCTCTAAAATAAAATGAAATAATTTTATTCCTAATTAGCTTTTACTAAAAGAAAATCCAATAAAATAAAATGACATAATTCTATTTACGGATGATCTAGGATATCCAGAATAATTTTAGTCAAATATACAATGGCTATCCATAATAATTATTATGCACAACAATAATTTATTTTATTTCCATTTTTATTGAACTTTTGATGTTCAGCGATTCTCTATATAAAGCCCTCAAGCAAAAGCTTTTTTCTCACGAGTTTTGTCAGTTTTTTTGTTTTTATTTTTGAGCGGCTTTTTCTTCTGTTTCTTGGGATTTAATTATTTGTTCTATTTTTTTTTCTTTTTGAACAGTATAATCAATTAACTGTTTGATCTATTTTGATTTTTTTTGTACAGTATAATCAATTACGTTGTAATGGCTGCGCCAATGGAAGATTGGGTATTAAGTTGAAGACGAGGTGAAACATGAGGATAATATTAGTTCTTTCGAAGATTCAGGGTATTAATTCTAAACCCATACGAATAACTCATGTATTGTTTTCGTCTTTATATATTCTTTGGATTTTTCTTTGAGTTCTGATATTGGACAGTTATTGGAGACCTCTGCATGGTAACGAGATAATTTTTTTTTCTCTTTTTTTGTTCTTCTTCCTTTGATTTTGACCCTCCCTCGGTTGGTTCAAAATTTAGCCCCATAAGTAGATAACACCTTATAGATTCTTAAAGCTTTTATTTTAGCAAAAGTTAAGTTTGGATGTATACATTAGTCCAATTGTTATCATTGCCATATCTTCCGATCTTTCACATTTTGTATAAGTAGGGTTTTTTTTTCTTTATTCTTTTTTTTAGTGTTATTTTTCATGTTAATTACTAAATTTGAAGGATCCAGTTTTTGTTGCCCCATGTTTCCATGACCTAAGAGATTTCTCTGGACGTAGATTGACAGACGTTTTCATGGAATAAGCAGATGGTAAGTAATTTACGTATGCACTAAAGAAAGTTGATTGTGCTGCTCCAAAAATGCCCATCCATGCAGTTAATGAAAGTTATTCAGGGCACATTTTTTCAGTATAATGGCCTGCAAATCTTACTTGTTATCTTGCATGCATCTGTGTGTATCTTAGGTTACTTCACATGTGTTCTGTTAACTTTGGCCTTGGTAATACTTGCATGATATACCAAGTAGCTAAAGGTGAACCCTTCAACCAATCCCCATGGTCGATGTTGTTCCTCTTGATGTGAATTAGTGTATCTCATAAGTTTCTTATTACAGGTCCTTTGAACAATATCAAGGCCAATACACCTGCAAAATCGAATATACATTCACTAAAGAAATATTTACATTCCACTAAAGTAGTACAATGGGCTTTCCCTTTTAATGAAGATCGAGCACCTAAGCATGTTGCTTCTGGAATTTTGCGCATGAGAATTAGGATAATACTAAATACTCATACTATGACTCTGAAAAATTTTAACAAATAAAAAGCGCAAATCGTTACAGCAGGAGCAAGATCGCACATTAGAAACCAATATTGCATTATTTATGCATCTTCAACATACAATAGAGGAAAAGAAATGGTAAATGATGTTGGTCTTCTGGTGCGGATACCATTTTTATCTTTTGCACACTATAGTAGTTAGAAACTATACCTACATAAGGTAAATGATATTACACATATCCGATCCAAGGTTAAAAAAATACTTATATCAATATAACGATATGCCATATGATTTTTTATATGCAAATATCCTGAAAATCTTTGGAATTTTACCATTATAATTATTTCTTTTTTTTGAAGTCAACATATTGGAGGAATACTTACCGTGATTTAGACATGTACATCACCAATTTGCTTCTAAAATAGATAAAGTGAAAGACTAATTTTCTATGAGACGAGATATTATTATTTGGCAGGATACGACAGGCCTAGCTTCAAGATATTGCTTTGTAGGTCCGTATACCAACAATTCATATGTTGGCAATACATACCCAAGCTAAAAGACAATTAAATTAGTATTATTAGTAAGGTAAAGGCATCATGTACTCTTATTACCTTGATCAGTGGATTTATTTCTTTCTCGATCAAAAAGGAAAAAAAGGAAAAAGAAAAAGAAAAAGCTACACATAACATGAGAGGAAAAAAAAAGAGAACAATATATATACACATGATGCCTAAAATATATATAATAAATATTACAACAACAAAAAAAAAATATCATTATAGAAATTGGTAGAAAATAACTCAAAACATCAATGATCTTATTATTCATCAAGATGGATACGTTAACTCAAAAAGCTCTATGCAGTACATGGGATCATCCTAAGATGTTACACATATTCACCCAAATTTTTTCACCAAATATATATTTATGCGGGCACAAAGTTCAATTAAGTTATGAGTTTATATTATCTTGATATTTCACTCCTTTTATTTTTTAAACACACGACCTCTTTAAACATAATCCACCGTATATTTACTAACTTTACCGGTATTCAAGCGCTTTTATAAAGTATCAGCTTATTAGTTTTTTTTTATTGTTTTAACAAAACCATTTGTTTTTAACGAAATTAATTTTAAACATGAATCTAATATTTCATAAACAAGCAACAGGTCCATGCATCGCACATGTGAAAAACTAGTTTAAATAAAAACTATGTGCAAATAGATTAGTAGAGTTCTCCCGTGACGGATTCAAGGAGACTGCATTTTTTTTCTAGGTTCGGACTTGCACACTTGGTAAGCCCAACATCTAATGGGACTATAACCTAGATTAGTCTCTTGTAGATCTGTCCTTCGGATACTAACAAAACATTAATTATAAATAGTTAGACAATGTGAATAGGCATCTAAAAAAGAAAAAATTAATTTTTTTTCGACATTATAATGATAATTTTCTCTTTTTTTTTTCTTTTTTTTTATTAATTCAACTTAAATACTCTATGTTTTTTCTTTTTCATAATAATACCATCAGTTTTGATGGTTAGGGAAGGGTATTCTGGTAACTGGACATCATTTCAGCTTGGAGCATTTCATACTAGATACTTGTAAGTTGTAAATGGTTCTCATTTCATGTACACCAACGAATGTGGTTCAAATATCAAAACCTTTCCTTTCTTTTTCTCTTTTCCTTTCTATCTTTCCTTCTTTCCCATCTTAACTTCTCTCTTCTCTGTTTAGCTACTTTTGTTTGAAGCTTCTTGTTGAATTCTTATTCTAAATTTGCTACCCCGGCCCTTGGTGGTTCTACCTGGTTCATGGATATTGATTTCTTGTTGGCTCTTGGGGGGTGGTGTATTACTAGTATTCCTGGTTGCATGGCAACAATTACAATAACATCATCATCATCTTCTTCTTCTTCTTCTTCTTCATCATCATCATCATCAGCTCATGATCGGTCCATCATCAAATGGGACATTTCAAAAACATTACTTGTTTTCTTATTCTTTATAAGCTTTATCTTTGTTACTCATCTTTGTAACCCTAATCCAACATCGGTTACAGACGAATCGAAGATGATGACAGCCATGGATTCTTCACCGCTGATTACAAGAAGATTCTTGTCTCAACCATCTACAACTTCACCTACGTCCACGTCTCATGATGACAATCATCAACATAGTAGTACTAATACCATGAATTTGAATCCTCATGGCAGTAGTACTCGTACAAAGAATTCATCCAAACAGTTTGAAGCAAGTGACCATGAAGTCCCAAGTGGTCCAAATCCCATCTCTAACAGGTAGGATTAATCACCATCAGTGCTGCTGCTGGTATCATCATAATCGAGCTTGTTGTCGATGAAGAAAAGAACCATACATTTACAACATCGTTGTCATCATCATCGCCGTACGTGGTCACAACGTTATATTTAATATTACTTGTCTTCTATCTCAGAGGTTTGTTACCATTAAATTTGTGTTAGCATCATCGTCATGATCACTCACCTGTCTTGGTATTAAACATTTAAATATCATCATCATTTTCTCTTCTTTGCTTTCTCTTCTTTGCTTACTAGAATGTGTATAGCAAGTGAATACTATGGGTATTATGTTATGGTTAATTTTTTATATTTGTTGTTGTTGTTCGGGACAAAATTTAAGCTACCTGAATTGAAGCTAAAAGTCTAATTAACTTTTTATGTTATAATAAATTGCTCTTAAATTTGACTATGATACTTTATGCATAAATGAGTTCTTCTTCTTCATCCTCTTTGTGATATATATTACGAAGGAATCCGAAGTTTATATATTATTTTCTTTATAAAACTTGTGGCAATGAATTTGAAGCTAATTATTTGGTGACATGTTTGTTTTATAAAATTTTATATTTTAACTAAAAGTGAGAGCATTCCAAAACATCTAAGAGATTACCGTCTATCATTTTGACTATCGACCGTTAAAAATTAATGTTTAAAATTATAATTTGTGGATGGTTAAGTTTCATATTTCGGAATGTTCTTATTTTTGTCCGTTATTTTTGACAGTCATTTTTTATCATCAAAATATTAGTTTCAAATTTATCACCGCTTGCATCTTGCAGGAAAAATAATATCACCATGCCACGATAATGTCAATATAACCATATATCTGACATTCCCTCTATATATAGGTATACAATTATGTTTATTTTGGTCTGTAAGAATTCAGGCTGTGAGTATCCGGGCAGGTCTCTACTAAATGGACATGTCATGTACTAATAATGCATTTTTCTATGTAGTATTGAATTGATTCTTGAGATTTACTTGCACATGACACAACATTTTGTTGAGTACCCTTGTTTTGTATAACTACTTCCTGTTTTTAGAGAAGAGTTTCTACGATTTTTTCAATTTGATCGATTTTTGGGCTAAATGAAAAAGGGGTGATATTCCTTTTTCAACAACGGAGGTAGTATATATGGATCCCTTACCTCCAATATCCCAAAAGAATAAATTAAAAAATAAAAATAAAAAGTGATATCATGTTCTACCAATAATTTCAATATGATTACTTTTTTTTAAGTGTTTTTTAACTTCATGGATGAATTGCATTCCTCATTTTGTTTTTTGTGTTGGATTTGAGTTTCAGACTACACTGATCTGATTTCATTGTCAAAGTTAAAATCAGAATCTGACCCACACAAGAAGTGGTGTCAGATCTTTAACAATGAGTATCTTTTATTTATTTAATTACTGATTTCATGACTTTTCTTTCTTTCTTCATTTTGTTTTCCTGATTATTGTCCCCACATGAATACAAACACGTCACCAATAAAGGAAAAAGATCTGATCAAGGAAAAAAGTCATGGAAGATGGAACCATATGCACACTCTTGTATTTGATATGAGTTGGTAATAATTGCATTGGTGATGATCAGAAGTTCTGTTAGTTTTTTTTTTTAATATAAGAAAATGAAGCTTAAACAGATACTGTAACAACCGGTGATCCTGGTTTCCAGGGTATCATGTCCCCAGTTATGTCTACAATCTAAGTTCCCTTTCCCATTGTTTTCAGCCAGATTTCTAGTAACACGTTGGTTTAGGTTCCATATTTCACATCCCCTCCATTGTCTACTAATATTAAAACTTGAAATATAGTTTGTTAAATTTAAAGCTAAATAGTTTTTGATTGGAGTTTGTGGTACTCCAAGTAGCAATCTCAAAATAATTAACAGTTTTTTTCTCCAGTTTGATTCTTCGATGTATCTGTTCCGCATGAATTTTCCTTGTCAGCCTTATCAGTTCACAAGAATATGGGATAAATAATTTTCGATGTATCTGCTCAGCATGAACATCTTCATTTATCATCAGTAGAAGAGGATAAATAATTTTGTGTTCCTCATTATTAGAATATGGGCATGCAATTCAAAACCAGTTGGTAATGAGTGAAGAGGCCCAAAGGATTATAAACAGCATGATCTTAGGTTGCCAGACAATATGAGACTAATAATCTCAACACCCCCCACCCCCCACCCCGTGTAGCCTCGTTGAGTCTAACACGTGGACAATAAATCGGCGGAGTAAAGGTGTGGCCAAATGACTCGACACAAAAATCCTTCTCTGATACCATGTTAGAATACAGACATCCAACTCAAAACCAATTGGCAATTAGTGGAGAGGCCCTAATAGATTATAAACCGCAGGTTCTTAGGTTGCACACATAATAATAATCTCAACACCCATGATGTAAAATGATGATATTTTCTTGATGAAATTTGTCACTACTATTTTCAGTTACAGCCTCTCCCCACTATTATTGCGAATGATATGTCATCATCATCTCCACCAATATATGTATACACTAGAATATGGCTCGTGTCGTGGCGGCACGAGATTTGGTTCTTGTATGACGTGGTTCTATTTTTTTTCTTGCTTTTGTTAATTACACGACTCATGTGAACAAATGTCACCCCATGAAATGTTATTTTCTTAGCTTATTCCCACATAATCACAAATCTAATTATTAAGACAGTTCACTCAGTTTGGACTCCTAATATACACAATCGGATTAGCAAATAAAACCCACTCAAAATAACGAAAATGATTAATACCGGAATATTATCCCAGGAGTAGTAATTCCGTATAAGAGGGATGGCGGTGATGGTAGAGTTACTCTTAAAATAAAGGGAAACAAATGAGCCAATTAATAAATACGTCAGATTAATCTTATGGAACATCAGATTATCAAGAAAGTTTTACTCACGGATTTAGTCTCTATCTAATACGTCTTTATTTCCTTGATAATTACTGTTCAATGGACGAATTGTATGTCCGTTCTTAAGACTATACATTTTAGGTATTAGTCACACATATACAAAAAGATAATGCAATGGCAGATGAGCTATCCCAACTGGGAGCAAGCAGTAACATTTCATAATGGTGGAATTATCCTTAGATTTGATGAGGGTGTGACTAGGAATTTATAGATCTTCTATTCCCATTTTCAGATTTCTTTGATACGTATAATAAAATAGTGGGACTTACAACTGCGATCATATCAACTTTGTGGCGAGTCTGGCGACACATTTTAAAAAGAATTTTTAAAATAAGTAAGTTATACTTCACTTGTTTGAAAAATAAGATGTTAGGTCGAGGAACTAAGACCATTGAACATTTACATTTGTCTTACAAAACATAAAAATCTTATGCGTTTTTTCTTTTACCGGGCAAACTAAGTAAAACATGCTCTTGCAATTATTAGCAAAATTCATTGCCGAGTAACATAGCTGATGGCAATGACGTGGGTTTAGAATCGATTGTGACTCTGTGAGCTTGAATGTAATATAACTTAGATATCGACTCATTGTCTTCAAACTGGAAGGATAGATGTTGCAGTTTCGACTCTGAGTCCTCAAACTGAATGAAACAGAATTTGCAAGGGAAATGGACCTAGCGTAGGTAGCCATCCATAGAGTAAACAGTTGTGTTCCGATCACTGTTGGTCAGATAAAAATCAGGTTAGTCAATGCTCAAATGCACTTTGTCTAGAGAATACAAACCCTCTTCTCGGATTTGCTTATCAAAACTTCCAAATGTGATGTTTTTGGGAAATCCACTGTGTGATTTCTCTCTTGAATAAGTGACTGTGTCAATATTCCAATCACCTCACATACCAACTTAAACCCCACACTGACATCTGATGACTAAAGGAAAAAACAAAGCTAAATGGTGAAATAAAACCCACATTGCTGCGGATTTTTACTAATGCTCACAACCTGTTGTCATTTTTCCTCCAGGTGTACCACTGCTTCCTGCATATAGTAATATCTGAATTTTAGAATCCATCTCATAGAATTCAAACTAACTAAACAACAAAAAGAAACTAAGTCAATGAGTAGTCAGTTGGAACAGGTTTGCAACAAATTAGAAACGCAACATAAGAATCCTCAAATAATGCATCCTATAATTAAAAATACATCAAAATAAGTGTATAACTAATTAAGTCTCTAGGATTAAGAATTAACTAACTACATCAAGTATGATCACAGTACAACACCATCTGATTGTTTGAATTATTTCATCTAATAAAAAAATTAAAGTTTAGCTTGGGAAATTGGAGTATAAGGACCTATTCTTCTTACCGCTACGTCAGTCACCGTCCATGTTGCACTAACCCCTAAACAAACAAACAACCTCTTTTTAAGTGTACTGAAAATTATTTTTTATGTGTGGCAATAGCTACCCATCTTCCATGAAATCTCTTTCATTTGTAGCTATAGATAATTCATTAGCTCATCCCCATCAAAGTGGACAACAAAAATACTACAGGGACCGAAATTAAAAAACCATCATGTCAAGAGTAGGCAAAAAGATCCACTTTAATGCATACATAAGCCAAAGAAACTTTTGCCATTATTGCCATTAATCAGAATCAAAATGTAATCAAAATAAACTCGGCAAAGAAGGAGAATTTCCCTCTTTCATAAGAACCTAGACTGACTGATAGTTGAAGATACCTCCATAACTTACTTGGAAAGGGACTTAACAAATTAGAAAACATTCATTAAAATTGTTCAGCATTAAATACTTCATGATATAACTAAGAAGAACCAAACCTAGATCAATCCACTCAAAATTGCTCTTTTATAATCTTAATGAAAATCATATTTACCTGCATGATGGGTGAATCTTGGATAGTGCACGGATGAATTCTCTTCATCTGTTATGGGTCATGAATCCACTAACTTGAAATTGAATACTATGAACTATATGAAAAGCCATGTATAGTGAGTTAATAACAAATTATTTCTTAATGATCTCTGCATGGACAAATTGAAGATGTTAAATACCATATGATCATCATGAAACTGGTCACTTTAGAATAGATGTCTTCCGTGTCCAACTTAAAACAACGGATTATCATCTCAAATGCTTGCCTTGTAGTAATGTTTTCCTCTGTGGAAACAGTAATTGTGCCTTGGTTTTCATGAACACTTGCCCGTTTTACTATAAAAGAAAGTATATGTATCATGAACTGTTTCCCATTTTACTGTAGAAAAAAGTAGATGGGCAAGAAAGGGAGATGTAAGCATAAACAATCAAGAAAAACGTAAGATTCATAATCACAATGCAATTTTTTAATACGGATATCAGCGTAATACAGGTAGAACCCATAAACAACAAATATCTGGGTTCTGGACATTCACTTTCACAATCTATTGTCACACTTGTGTTTGACCATAGATGTGAATAACATGAAGGTGAACCTCAAAAACATTACAAAGGCTTAAAAGCATAAGAGCTTCATATTAGTCATGTTAAGACTCTGTATATATCTATATTACAAAATACAAAGGATTGATTATAAGGTATCAGAGTCTCATGGGGTTATTTTTTGATCAGTAAAGGTTTAAAGGGTGAGTGCTACTTACATTCTCATCGATCGGGAAGACATCATTCGTGTCCATGATTCTAACTCGTTTTTTGAACTCATTTGAATTACCCACATGTGTGTGGGCGAGAATTAACATCAATTGACAATCACAACATTCAAAGAATAACATATAACAATAGTTTCCACATTGGCATTATAATAAACATATGACATGAATGACAACCACTTTAAATCATGAAATTCCACTGATATTTACCTGAGACTGATGTTAGTGTGTGCAGAGTTCTCGGATAAAGTGGAGGATTAAGCCCTGTTTGACACAATCAAAAGGTGTGCGGTTCTATGCACATCTGTCGTTAACTACCAACAACAAAACCAATCAGAAAATAGAACCTCTGGAAAAGTAACAAATATAAAATACATAAATATGAAATAAACAGTATTAAAATTAGAGAAACTTACATGAACAAATGAATCTTGATAGAGAAAAAGGAGATTGGTTAGCACTGAGAATCTGTGCGAAGTAAGATCTTTGGGGGTTTATGTAGCCGAACAGTTCAAGGATTGGCATGCAGAAATAATCTTTTATTTTGGTAACGTATAAACAGTTGATTTGATTATTCAGGTTTGAATCAAAAGGAGTAATGGCGGTTCTGATTTCCTTCTTTACGGACGAGAAGCTGGAGCAGAGTACTAATTTCCTTCGTTACGGATGAAAATCCGGAGCTGAGTAAAATCGTAGTAAAGGAAGCTTACTTTTAATAGGCATAACAGAAGGAAATTAAAAGAGAGGAGAAATTTGAGACGTTGGATGAAGGAGTAGGATAGGGGTGTATTATGAGCCACGATTTATCTCCTTCACTTTCTTGCATTTCCGGAGAAATAAGAATCGTCGATCGTTATAAAAGACCTATGCAAAACCGTTAGATGGCGAAAAACACATTTGTTTTTGTAAGATGGATATATCTTTTTTTTAGCAGTAAATAAGATTTAGTAATTACTCCCTCACTTCCGCTATTAGTTGACCTATTTATTTTAAGATTTTGTCCCATAATAGGTGACCTATTTCATTAAATAAGGAGATACTTCTAAAATTATCCTTTTAATTGATTTTTGTTAGTATATGAAATATATATAATCTGATAGGCATATTTATATTCGTTATGTAGGTGTTTTAAAATGTATTTCAAGGGTATAAAATTTGCGAACATCCGTGGTATAGGTTGAGGGATAAATCATTTCTAAATTTACCACCCCCTCCTTTCCACTTTAGATGATGTTCTAGGAGTTTTCATGTAGATTAAGAAATGGAGAGAGAAATGAAGATTTTTCAACTATACCCATAAGAAAAATCTTCTAACATGAATTGTTATTAGTGCATTTAAAAATAAACTTATATTTCCAAGATAAATGTTATGGTATTATTGGTAGTTTTGTGGGAAAATATGAAAACTTTCAAGTATTGTGGAACAAGAAAATAACCCTAAAACATCATCAAAAATGGAACGGAAGGAGTAGTTATTATCCATAAGGGTATAATTGTAAAAAACACTTAAAAAAATACTCATTTTCCTTCCGTGCCTTACGAATTGTGCAAACTTGAACTAGGTCATCTAGTGGGACGGAGGGAGTAGAAAATATTAAGAGGTGGTCAAACTAAAAAATATTTCTCTCTCTTCTCTCTCCTTTCTAGCTCCTTCTCAAAAACCAAAAAACCTCCCACCGTAAAGCTTATTGCTCAGATCTAATCCATTTTTGTTCTCTCTCTTCTCTCTCCTTTCTAGCTCCTTCCCAAAAACCAAAAAACCTCCCACCGTAAAGCTTATTGCTCAGATCTAGTCCATTTATATTTTTTTTACAATCAAAAGGGAAAATTATGTTAAGAAAAATAGCAGTCAACAGAAGTGACTGCTATCAAAGATGCCAAAAATGAAACACAAATTAGTTATCGGCAATTACAGCATCCAATTACTAATTAGAGTGCTTAGAGGGTAGCCATCAAAAAGCTTATAAGATAAAGTCCAATTAAACAAAGTACATTTAATTAAGATTATCAATTGCTTCTAATTTATGCTTCTTTTGCTTTCCAAAGTGTTAATTTAACACTGTTAGTGAAAACCCATTTTAAGCCAAAACTATCGAAGAAATAACTCCAAAGCTTTGTGGTTTCTTTGCAATGTAAGAAGAGACGCGTATTCGTCTCTTTCTCATTATTACACAACAAAAAAAATATATGTATTAGATCTGCCAGCCCTATGAAGACGATCAAGAGTAGGAGCTCCACCAAAATAAAGTGTCCAAACAAGGAATGAAACCTTAAGAGGAACTTTTGGGTTCCACAACTGTTTGTGAGGGAATGATAAGTATCCATCCAAATCCAAAGAATTGTAGCAGCTAGCCACATTAAAATCATCCACTGCATCCCATTTTCTCTGATCATCTTCATTCGCTATCCCTAGGACCAAAGATGGATCCCCCAATACTTGAAGAAGAGATATAACATCTTCAAGTTCATTTTCATTCAAATTTGTAGAGAAATCAAAATCCCATGCCATACTTGGAGAAATGCACTCTTTCACAGTAGCATTTTTCTTTCTACACAATCTGAAAGAGACTTGAAAGAAATATGTAAAGCATTATTCCGTGTCCATTTATCCCTCCAAAATAGAAACTTATTGCCGCTATTAACCGTGAACAAAGTATTCTGAACAATATGGTCTTTGGCCTTGAGAATTCCAGCCCAAAAACTATGGCCGACAGAATTAGAAGTAGAATTTGGCAAAAAGGAATTAGGATTACCTCCAAATTTTTCGTGTATTATTTGTCCCCGTAAGGCTTTACGCTCAACTCTATATCTCTAGATACATTTGCACTGAAGGGACTTATTAACAAGATTTTGTTTTTTGACACCAATTCCACCTCTATTCTTAGGTAAATGAACTTTAGCCCAAGACACTCAACTTCTCTTCTTAGAATTTGCAGTAGAACCCCAAAAGAAATACCTCATAATTTTCTCAATGCTTTTCATAACTGAATAAGGAATCTGCAACATTGACAAGTAATATATAGGCAGACTAGACAAAACATTATGTATCATAATCAGTCTTTGGGCCAGGTTTATTTATTTTATTTTATTTTGTTTTCTTAGATAAGTAATAGTGTAGGTTAGATTTTTTTTATTTTTTTGTTAATCTCATTGTTTTTAGGAGATTTTATAGCGTTCTTGTGGATTTTTTGCCCTTTTTGTTTATGTCTTCTCCTTATGGAGATTCTTTATGCGCTCTCGTGACGTTTTTTTGTGATTTTCAAGAAGAGAAAACCTTATCAAAATGGTTGGATTATAATCCAAAATAATTCTTTTAATCTTCGGATTGCTTGGTGCTCTAGTTGGTAATTCGTTACTTCTCTTCACGGAGAACTCTTTGTTAGTACCTTTTAGTTGTATTTCGATCTTTGATCTTGATGTTCTTGAATTCCATGTAATCCCTATTTTATCATGAATGAAATTTATCAAAAAAAAATAAAAAATTAAGAGACATTGTCTTCGTCAATAGAGGGCTGAAGTTAAAAAAAGGAAATTGTTGAATCTAAACAAACTACAATTAGAATGATAAAACCAACCAAACACTATGGTGAGGGTTTCTTCTTCGCTATAGCTTAATTATAGCGACCATTATGGTCTTCTGTATTGCTTAAGTGTAGCGATATCCCTTAGTTACATTTAAAAGTGTATCACATCTGATCCAGATTGTACAGAAGAGAAATCACACGGACACTCAGTTTTCGTGTAATTTTCTATTTTACGAAAAACTGAGTATCCATGACATTTTACACAGAAACTGAGAATCGTTTGCCAAGTTTTATTTGTTTGAACTTTTTTCGTTTACACTCCACTCACATCCGATCATAATCATCATTCTCAACGGCTCTAATTTCTCCGCCGTCGGATCCCAACGGTTATTTTTTCAAAATTTGAGAAAAATGTTTATAGAAGGTAACTCTAATTCTCAATTTAAACTTGTCCCAAACAATTGAGTTTAATTGATTTCTTATCTCTCTTCTACTATACTTCTTTGGTATTTTCATAACCTTCTACTACTCAAGTTCTTAAATATTAGTTTGATTTAAAATGGTTATTCAAAGAGAAGAAATTGATCTAGCCACTGCATACATTTATGTGAGTTGTGATGAAATTGTTGGTACACAACAAAAAACCTCTCTTTTCTGGAAATATATTCATGAAATTTTCGTCGATCGGAATGGCAATCTTAATGAAAGGGATCTCAGTTCCTTAAAAACAAAGATGAAAGCAATCAAAAAAGATTGTAGAGAATTCGTGTCAATACTTAACACTATATATCGGTGAACTAAAAACGGTGCTTCACATGAATATTTGGTAAGTTCTACCACTTTATTATTTATTTTTCTCCGTTATATTTAGTAATTAACTTATTTTTTTAACATAAAATTTCAGACACGAGATGCTCGAGACCAATTTTAGAATCAAATAGGAAACCATTCAAGTTTGATGCTTGTTATCAATTGTTGAGACTGAAAGTCCCTGGAATTGATTATCGGCTCACTGTCGCACAAAATATTGCCATGTTTGACATCCATCATAACTTTGTACCAGTCGAAGATGGGGTAGAAATCATTCCTAACAGAGAGACTCGTTGGAATTACAAGTATCAGGCTAGTCCTATAGGAACTAAAAAATCCAAAAGGGAAGCTAGGATGAAGAAGGATCGCGAGCAAGTTATATTCACGGAAGGTGATGGGAGAAAATCTTTGATTAAGATGGAAGAAGAAAAGATCTGTCAACATAATGCAAATATTTTAGAGTATGTTAAGGAAACACGATCGAGGAAGGAAGCTATCAAAAAGGAACCAGAAGGTCATCCATCTCCAAGCAATTTGGGCGTCTAACCAACAAAAAAATTATGAAATGCATGAACAACAGAGTTATCAAATGCACCAACAAGCTATCAAATGAACGAAGAACAGATTTATCAAACACGATTTGAGCAAGATAATGAAATTATGGTTATAGATCTAAGTAAGATAGCTCTTTACGAGAGAAAATATTACCGATGTAAGCAAAATAATATTTTGAAGAGGATGAATGTAATCAACATTGAAGATTTGGAAGATGAGGAAGTTATCCACCTCTAAAGTTATCCCTTAATTGAGTTTAGTTTTTTTATTTCGAGTCAGCCTAGTTTTAAATAAAAGATGTTATTTTATTTTTTAGTTCGTGTTGTTGTGGTCTTAATAAAAATTGTTGTTTAGTGAACTTAATGTAGTCATTGCTTGAATTAATAAAAGGTTTATATTTCGAGTAACCAAAGGCTTTATTTTTAGAAATTAACACTAAAGGCTCTATTTTTTGGAATTAACACCACTATCTCTTTAATTTTGAATTAACACCAACACTGGTGATTGTGTTGGTTACCATTGATGTAAATGTCATTAGAGAGATGTTATAAAAAGCATTCATTAATACTAAAATTTGAAATTACAATCTCTCATTCGACTATTTGTGTTGTTAAAACACTTTTTTGAATGAAATTTTCGAATGAGGTTTCTTCATGCAACACCTTCATTAAGTAATATAATGCCATGCGCTTACATCATAACATCGTGGACGATTTCTCGATTCGAATGGGTTGAATCTTTGCATCACCTTAATGATATTGAAATGAGGTTCGTAATGAATATCCGTTCATTTTCATCTTCGCAATTCTCGGAGAGATGTCGCTATTACCTCTCCATCGTTTTCACCCCCGAGTCGATATCGGTTGACATTAAATGTTAAAGCAGTAAATTCGTCAACTGCGTCGGCTATTGTTGCATATCGAAGGAACAATCCAGTTGTATTACGATTTTTCGGGTTTCCTGTTTCTGAGGAGAAATGCTCAAGAATGGTATGTCAATGAGATTGAATGGGATATCATTTTTCCTGCATTTTTTCTCCCCTATCCGGAAAGAATAAAACCAAGTTTCGACATAGAGATAAATCTTCCTCTAATGTAAACTCTGCAGGATTCACATAAGATCTTTAAGAAAAATTGAGAATAACTTAAGTGTTCTTTAGGATATAATCTTTTTCGTAGGTGTGTCTTGTAAATGGATTGTGTGGGTATATACTTAACGTTTGTGGCAGGCCGTTCTATTTTTTTGAACTTGCGCGCAACAGTTATAATTTTTGGAGCTTGCGCATAACAACTACTTTATTGGATCTTATGTCCAACGACTGCATTTATTGGAGCTTGCCCCCAACGACTAGATATTTTCCTATAAAACTATATTAAATATCATTTTCTCTAAACACAACAAACTCAAATCATTCTAAACCAACCCTCTAAACCATGTATTCAAGCAGTTCGACCAGTAAAAGAAAACGAATAGTATGTGTGGAAGCAAAAGAGGTTCTTCCATTATGTTTCATGGATAACCATAGTCTGATGGAATTCCTTGATATATTCAAATTTTCTATAACGAGGTTGCACCGGCATCATGAAGGTAATTGAGTCGTTACCAGAAAAAATTAGGTACTTGGAATGTGAATATCCTAACTGTCATGAAGAAGTACAATTACTGTAGGATGTAACGAAACAAAAACAAGTTGATAAACTCTGCAAAAATTTCAAACTTAAAGGGAAGCTGGAGTTTGAATACAAACAAGGGATTGAATGAGATACCCCTGGTTGCAATTCTTTCATGGAAATGCACCGGTCTGTAGCAAAGAAAACATATGGAAATCGTTTCTGGAAATGTCCTGGATGTAATTTATTTAAATGAACTGGTCAAGTGTTGTTATGTTTAAGTTTGATGGGTGAGTTTAAATATGAACTGATGTAATGTGCTATTTCAATAATTAATAGGTATTTTTTTTGTCATTTTAAGAGTTTGAATTTGATAACTGATGTAATGTGCTTTATTAATAATCTATACGTGTTATTTTCACTTTCGTGCGAATCACGATTACACTGAGCATGTGCAACAAGCCTTTAAACCATTAAGCAACCCTAATTGATGAGTTGTGTCCTACGAGGGTTTACAGAGATATATTCCCACAAAACCTATCATTATCTTACTTGTTCACTCTTCATCTGAATGCTCAGAATCAACATCTTGTGTGGGTTCTGGGTTATACTCGGGACGGTTGTTTTTCAACAATAAGTAGGAGTCATAAAATCGAAATTTCTCCCCAAACTTTTTTTTTGTAAGTTCCTTCAGCCGCCTCCTCCTACAACAAAAGAAAACAATATCTACAATTCAATTATTCAATAATCCAGTAGACGTTATTTGTAGGTAAATGGTAAGTCACTTAAGATTACGGGAGTGCAAGGTGGCTTGAAGAGGTATAATACTTTTTGTAGCGATACATACTCTCTCACAACTGAAGTGATTGTGCACAATCTTTCCTGAAAATAACTAATCGTTCGTTGGTTTGGATTCCCAGTAGTTCTAATAAATTTTAGCAGCATCTGGTCCCAAATTTTTGTGGTATTTCTTACTTGAAGTCCATCGTCATTCTCTAGAAAAACATCGACCCATAAACTAACAATCACTTCATCATCTTCTGGAGTATTATTCACCATAATTTTAAAAGGAAGGTGTTGTTTTGTAACTAACAATTAAGACAACAGAAGTGTTTATAATCGTAGATAAAGAAGAAAGTTGGTCGAATTGATGTGTTCATGGTCGAACTATGTGCGAATTATTTAAACAGGATAAATAATTTACTGTTTTACTGTAACACAAATCCATATACTGTAACTAAAGACTGAAAGTGACCATGCGACTGTACTAGAATGAATGAGGTGACCATACAAATGCAAGTACTGTATAACTAGATTGAGAGAAGTGACCATACGACTGCAATTACTGTATAACTAGACGTAGTGAAGTGACCATACAACGAGAAGTACTTTATAACTATATTGAGAGAAGTGACCATAAGACTGGAACTACCGTATAACTAGAATGAGTGAAGTGACAATACGACTATAACTACTGTATAACTAGACTTCAATAGGCCACTAACATGTCATAATTGTAAATAACATGTCCATCAAATTAAAACACATACATTGAGCAACATAATTGAAAGCGAAAAAAAACTATCGTCTATTCAAACTTCTACCCGCATCATTCAAACTTTTAAGTCTTAAAGTGCAACAACCATAAAGGAAAAATATCATTCATCCTCCTCATCTTCGTCATCGTACTCATCATTCTCATCGTCATCCTCATCATCATCATCATCATCTTCATCTCCATCATGTTCATATCCATTTTCAAAAGCATGTTCTCTTGCATGCTCAAAGTCATCTGGAATTTCGTCATTGTATTCTCTATAATAATCAAATACACCATCCTCGTTTTGACCATGAACAACTTCTTCATCTAAGCTTGTATCTTCATGTTCTCCACCTGATGATGGAAGTACTACGTATTCCTTATCTGAACACTCTAAACTAGACGAGTCTACTGTCTGGGCTCCCGGTTGTGCTTGGTCTCCTCTACGAGGATACACAACAATGTGCGTCATAAAATCAGTTTTTAATTGAAGGTGCATTTCAAGGCTTTTTAGACTTGACATAAAAAAACGATGATTATCTGTCGTCTCTGGAATCGGAACAGGAACAACTCTACCCCAATCCCTATACCGAGTTCATGCTCAATAATCATGTTGTGTAAAATTAGACAACATTTCATTATTAGGTTCAATTCAGATTGTTTCCAATACTTATAAGATGATCTGATAATTCTAAATTTACCTTGAAGCGCACCTAAGGCACGCTCTACATCCTTTCTTTTAACCATCTGATACTTTTTGGTTCTTACAATTTCTGGAACCTCCAATATCTGACTTAAAGCTTGTACAATTGTAGTCAACTTTGGATAGATACCATCGGCTAAGAAATAACTCATCTTGTATTGGTGACCATTGATGATATAATTGCATGGAGGTGCTACACCCTTTAGCATGTTATCAAAAACTGGGTGAGTGTTCCAACACATTCAAATCTTTATATGACCCAGGCATTCCAAAAAAAAATCATGCCAAAAACATAAATCATATGATGCCACCACCTCTAACACCATACAACTATGTTTGTCTTTAACCCGATAAATTCCTTGCCAAGCTATCCGACAATTCTTCCATGGCCACTGCATACAATCAATACTGCCTAGAATTCCTGGAAATCCTCATTCGGAATTCTCACGTAGCAACCTATGAACATCTTCAGGAGTAGGTTGGCACAAATATCTTTTTTCAAAATCCATGCAAATTATGTTGCAAAATCTTTGTAGATAATAGTATATTGTTATGGCACTCATACGAGTGTAATCACTGATACCCATCAGCTGTTGTACTTTTGCACAAACATTTCATCACGATAAAAAATTTCATATTTGGAGAATGGCCATAACACATGTTGCATCCGTGCGTTGATGCCATTCTAGATCCACTTTAAGTAATTTTCTTAACAATTTCTAAAATAAATATTCCTTCATGCCTAGACGTTGTTTGAATTGTCTGGAGGTATAACCGGTTCCAGGTGTGAAATAATCATTCATCATTTTTGTATCATGCCACAATCAATCTCCGGTAGTTACACAACATGTCTACACCTCCCTGGGCACTGGTTTCCGAATAATACACTGACGTTGAAAAGACGAGGGTACCCAAATATACCTCAATCTAAAACTTTTCCACCTATAATTCCTTTCTCCGAAAGTGATCGTATATGGACTGAGTCGAGACAATATAACTAATCGGTTCCCCAATGTCTAGAGTTGGCCATACCAATTAAAATATATCGATCATACCATCTCAGGTGATTACTTAAGATCGGTTTCACTAATAAAAGTCATACCAATACAAAAGTCAGGCATTGTGAATAGTTTTACCAAAATACATAAACAAGTTATGAGCGGTTATACTAAACACACATATTGGTAATCCAAAGATATGCAATGAATAATAATACCAATAAGCCTAGAGATTTCTCTTTCGATTCATAAAGCAAGTTTATGAATTGTACTTCCTTTAAACTTATGTAAAACATTGTTTCCTAAGACAAAATCTTCACCCATACCCATACACATAATCACAATTCAATTCATACGATTATGTCAATGTCTTATATACGAAGTTCAAAAGATAGATGTTATACTTCGTATTGTAATTCCTTAATACTATGTCTAACTAGAGTATAATCATTCACAGCTTCGTAGTTATGTTTTCAATATGCACGACTTGAAAGATACGTTAGGAATGATACAGTTCAAGTCAAATATTACTAACCTCAAGAGGAAGGATGATGTTGTCATTGTAGTTCTTTACTTCTTCATATTCTTCAAGTCTTCGAGTAATACTTGTAAGTCTCATATCCTAGTAACTTTCTAGCTAACCTATACGAAGTTGACTCTAGTAAATAATGAAGCGACTCTTTAAATGAGTTTTGATTCACTAAAATATGACAACCAAACTTGACATACCAACGCTTGGTGGGTTCAACTTAGTTATGCTTTAACAATCTCCCTTTTTGTCAATTTTAGTGAAAAAACTCTTACATCATATGGATAAACAAATTACAAGAATTCATTACACATACGCTTGATTCCAAGTTTCAACAGCACAATAACATGTATACATTCAATCCATAAATGCTGTTGTTGACATTATAATAACAAAGCTAATACTCCCCCCTAAAGGTAAGATAGGTAGATTTTCAATCCGCACGTCTTTGTTATTCCCTTTGTAGTTAAGATAACCACAAGTATCATTATGATATGTTACTCCCCCTTAGTCTATGCTTTACTCTTTCTTTAGATATAACGTTTAAGCACCCATTGTCCTTTCCTTAGTGATACCAAATCACTTGTTTACTCCATATATTTCTCCCCCTTTTAGTCACAAAATGACAAAGGTACGAGCAAATAAAGGACAAACCGAAAGGATCTTACAAATCTTAAAAAACTTGCAACCTATAAGAATTAAGCACGAGGGTTCAATACACCATTTTAGATAACCAATATCAAAACCGAAACTGCAAAGTAATATTGTTTTGATATGTTACCAAGGAAACAATTGCCCGAAGAAATTTTCCCTAATAGTTTAGCAATTCAAAAATTGCCTAAGCACCTTAATTCTTTTGCTAAACCGATTGTACAAATACAATCGCTTGTTCGACAAGACCAAAATAAAGATCAGAATTAACTCTATTTTTCTCATCAGGTTCTAATTATTCAAATGATAATTTAGACCTTTCACTTTTAAACAAGACAAGTACTAGGTTAGTTAACTAGCATTTCTTGTTAAGGCATTCAATTATACTTGAATAACTGAAATCTTGACTTTGATAAGTCTAACTCAGATCAGAATTAATTTAGTTTCTCTTATCCTGAATCGAATTGGACTAAACAATTTATCCCGAAAACCTTTTTGTTAAGACATAAACAATTCTTACTGAAAAGACGAGGGTACCCAAATATACCTCAATCTAAAACTTTTCCACCTATAAGTCCTTTCTCCGAAAGTGATTGTCTATGGACTGAGTCGAGACAATACAACTAATCGATTCACACTTTGTGTGATCGTCTATGGATACGAGATCGAGACAATACGACAACAAGACAACTTGTGTGATTGACTATGGATACAAGATCGAGACAATACAACAACGAAGTAAGTTTACTTGATAAAAGGTGGGACTTAACCAAACACAATAGGATTGCTATCAAGTAAATAGGAATTAACGTTTGTGTATTTTACTTCTATTGCGGAAATAGAAAAGTAAAAGACCCGACAAGATTTTGTTAACGAGGAAACTGCAAATGCAGAAAAACCCCGGGACCTTGTCCAGAATTGAATACTCTCAGGATTAAGCCGCTATACAAAATCTAACCAACTTCGTATAGTTGAGACCAAACAACTAAACATATAGTACACCTAGTTCCGTCTGTATCCCTGCGCCTCCAACTTGCAATAAGTCATGCACTTGGAACAATTCCTTTGGTTCATATTCCAAACAGTAAAGGAAAAATAAATTTGTTCGGTAACAACTCTTTTCAATCAACGTGATATGAGTTTGACAAAAGGCTCCTCCGTTTATCCCAATAAAATCCTTTGTCAGGTCCTTAGATCTATCTTTTCAACAACTACCAAAGAAATTGTTAAGATTAGGAAATCAATACTTTTAATCACAAAGAATTGTATTGATGTCGATCTACTCCACTAATCAATCAAATCTACCATAAAGATAAACTGATTATAGTTGGATCCTTTTCCAACCGAAACAAGTTTTGTGCACACCAAAGATTATGAACCCAAATATCTTCTATGTGTTCAAATATTCTTTAATCTTCAATAAACACCTGCACACAATCAACTTTAATCTCTTGTGATCAATCACACACAGAACGGAGTCTGTTCATAATGGATTATCACAAGACGTATTTAGATCTACAAACATTCTAAAGATCCCCGACGAAACTTCGATCTAGTTTGAGTGAATCTTATATCAGAAGAGAAGATTCTCAAGCATAAACAAACTAGGTGCAATCAAAGTTCAACTACCGTTAGTCAATCAAATTAATAGAAAACTAATAATAAACTGCAATTATCTAGTTTCCCACCAACGGTACTCGTAGAGCTTCCAAATCACAAAGAAGTCTTTAAAACGAGCGGTCGTAAGAGATTTCGCCTAATTAGGGTACTTTCCTCTCCGAATAGACATCTCCACCAGTAACAACACAATTAAGTAGTTTTGCTGGATCTGAGGATTAGTTTGCTTGAAATGCAAACTTCAATATTTATAGACCAAGGAAGTTCGGACACCAAGGAATTTACAAAACAGAATATTCTCAAAGGTATGCAATAAAACCAAAAACGGTTTTCATAATTCCTGGAAATGCTCTGTCCAATTAATGACCGAAATCTCAGTAGAAACTCTCCAACTAGTAAATGCATACTAATAATTTCTATTTTCTAAAGATATGCATTTTAATTGCTTGAAATTAAAAGCATATAAAACTAAAAACCTTAATTAAAAGATTCTCAATTTATTTCGATCCGGGATTCTCCTTTAGCTATTAAGGAATATCTTTGAACAATAAAAGATAAGAGTTGCTGCACATGTTCAAAGTATGTCGACATCTTTACTTTGTAAATTCTTTTTCATATTTACAATCTTGAACCGATTTGCCAGACTTCCAAACAAGTTTAGACTTGGTTCATCTGACTTCCAAGAACTATGTGATTGATTATCCTATCAAATCACAAATCATGGGTTTCACGGTTCTACCAAAACAAGTTTCGGTTCTACCTCCAGATGGGTACTAGAATTAGTCACGCTAGTTATCAAAACTTGGTTGACTAGGTACTAGGATCGGTTCCCACATATATATGGTATCTAACTTGTATTTGTTGCACATGGTCATATGATCAGTTCCCCAATTACTAAAAACTTGTTGCACCTCTTACAAGGATCGATTCCCATTTTGTGATCGGTTGCACCTCTTACTAGGATCGGTCCCCCAATGTCTAGAGTTGTCATACCAATTACAACAAATCGATCATACCATCTCTGGTGATTACATAAGATCGGTTTCATTAATTAAAGTCATACCAATACAAAAGTCAGGCCTTGTGAATAGTTTTATCAAGATATATAAACAAGTTATGAGCGATTATACTAAACACGCATATTGGTAATCCAAAGATTTGGAATGAATAACAATACCAATAAGTGTAGCGATTTCCCTTTCGATTCATAAAACAAGTTTATGAATTGTACTTCCTTTAAACGAATGTAATACATGTTTCCTAGGACGAAATATTCACTCATACCCATACATAATCACAATAGCATTCATACGATTATGTCGATGTCTTATATACGAAGTTCAAAAGATAAGCGTTATACTTCGTATTGTATTCCTTAATACTATATCTAACTAGAGTATCATCATTCACATCAGTTATGTATTTAATATGCACGACTTGAAAGATACGTTGGGGAATGAAAGAGTTCAAGTCAAATATTACTAAGCTCAAGTGGAAGGATGATGGCGTCGTTGTAGTTCCTTACTTCTTCACATTCTTCAAGTCTTTACGTAATGCTTGTAATGTCTCATATCCTAATACTTTCAAGCTAACCTATACGAAGTTGAATCTAGTAAATAATCAAGTGACTCCTTAAATGAGTTTTGGTTCACTAAAATATGACAACCGAACTTGACATACCAACGCTTGGTGTAGTCAACTGAGCTATGGTCTAACAATCTCCCCCTTTGTCAATTTTAGTGACAAAACTCTTACATCATATGGATAAACAAATTACAAGAATTCATTACACATACGCTTTGATTCCCAAATTCAACAGTACTATAACATGTATACATTCAATTCATAAATGCTGATGTTGACATTATAATAGCAAAGATAATACTCCCCCTAAAGGTAAGATATGTAGATTTTTAATCCACACGCCTTTGTTATTCCCAACATCATATGATATGTTAGCCCCCCTATTCTATGCTTTACTCTTTCGTTAGATGTAACGTTTAAGCACGATTGTCCTTTCCTTAGTGATACCAAATCAAAACAAATCAATATCAATATCACTTGTTTACTCCATATATTTCTCCCCCTTTTTGTCATAAAATGACAAAGGTACGAGCAAATAAAGACAAACCGAAATGATCTTATAAATCTCAAAAGACTTGCAACCTATAAGAGTTAACCGAAAGGATCAAAGCCGAAACTACAAAGTAATTTTGTTTTGATATGTTACCAAGGAAACAATTGCCTGAAACAATTTTCCCTAATAGTTTAGCAAACCAAAAATCGACTAAGCACCTTAGTTCCTTTGCTAAACTGATTGCACACATAAAATCGCTTGTTCAATAAGACCAAAAAAGATCAAAATTAACTTTATTTTTCTCACCAGGCTCTAGTTATTCTCATCAATAACTTATACCTTTTACTTTTAAACAAGACAAGTACTAGGTTAGTTAACTAGCATTTCTTGTTAAGGCATTCGATTAGACTTGAATAACCGAAACCTCCACTTTGATAAGTCTAACTAAGATCAGAATTAACTTAGTTTCTATTATCCGGAATCGAAATGGACTAAATAATTCATCCCGAAAACCTTTTCTTTTTTTAAGCCATAAATAATTCATACAAACCAAATAAATCAACTTGCATAATTATTTACCTCAACCGGAAGCAATTGAATCAAACATAGACGTTAAAGTACCGCAATTGCACCGAAATTTCGTAAGCCTAAACAATTGATACCAAACCATAAATAAAGATAACAATAGTTTTTCTTAACCGGAAACAATTGAATCACACACATCCATACACAAATAATGGAATAAACATCAACTGTACCGAAATTTTGTTAAGTAAAAGCAATAAATATATGCAATAAAATCAGGCTTTTCTTAAACAGGAAAACGATTAACTAACAAATTCGTTACCTCAAGCTCTGCATCCTCGTCTCCCCTTAAGATATATCATTAAGCGCAAGTTCACATTAGAACTCCCCCCCGTTGTGTTTTCATCCTCTCGCAAAACAAAATAACAACAACAACTAAGCTTTACCAGAGAAAGGTTGAAAACCGGTTTTAACTAATGCAATGCAAAAGTTGAAACCCCGAAACACATATGTTTTTATGCTAAACCAAACGATTCAATATATTGTGACTTTTTCACATATTGTTTCAATCAGAACCCCTCATGATCCTTTGATAAAGCCTACCAACATGGGCTAGAACTCAATCCCGCTAAATCAAAAAGTCACCCAAACCATAAAGGTTCACACCATATGAGATCGAATATTAAGGTCATGAAAACCGAAATCAAACATCGCATAAACATACATAGCAATAATATAAAGCATTCAAGCATAGGCTATGTAAATGAAAACTATCACAAGAAAAATTATAAACTAATAATTTTATTCATAAATAAGATAGTTTTATTCATAAATAGACATTATACAATTATTGAAAGAAATAAAAAACTGATGTCTATTTTTCTGGGATTAAGTATTACAGCATATAACTTAATATCTAGTGGTGCTCTTGTTGTTCACTGAGGTTTCTTCAGTGTTCAAACTTTTGAAGCATGTATCAAGAGACTTGTCTGCAGTCACTTCTTGTTTCTCAAGTTTTTCAACCCGAACCTTCATATCAGCAAGATCAGCTTTTGTCTCCTCAATTTTATCTTTGAGTCAATCTTGATTTCGAACCGTCATTACGAGGTTGGTTCTTAGTTCTTCAAAACCTTGGATATAGTCAACCATACTACCAGAACGAATCGACTTGGTTTTGGTTGGATCTTATAAATTGTAAGCCCACAGACATGACTCATCTTGTGATCCAACTGAACTATCAGAATTATAATCAGACATGATTTTTTGATATGTTCTAATTCTTCCTTTTTGTATTGATTCCTTGACAATCCGTAACCGTTTGAGTTTCCTCTTTATTAGCCTTTGTGACACTGTGAGTTATTGGAGGCATGCTCGGTTATTTAAATAGGGGCTGATCAGGGTTTGAGAGTACAAGCAAGATATAGTTTCTCTTTAAGAAGAGACAACTTTTGGACCAAAAATATTACAAAAATATATTATGTTTCCTTTGTCCGAACTTCTCATGCTGTAAGGTTTATTAAAATTCGAAAATTCTAAATAAAACCTATTTTTGGAAGATCCTGATGAACATGAACACTTTTTAGACATGCATGGATTCGCAGTCATCCATACAATGTCATAGATTTTTCTGATAAACAAACAAAAAAAAAGTGCTCTTCATTTTATTGTGCTTTTCTCATCCATAATTAAGAGCACGGAAGAGGATGAGAGTGCACAATTTAGATACAACTACGTTGTATCTGAGTAAGCTTTTTCTAGCTTACAACGAGAATCAGAACCATAGTTCATGTTTCTCCTTGGGAATTTCTGCCCAAATATTTTCTCCCAGAATAATGATCTTTTCTAACTCTGGAGATATGATCATGTGGAGAAGATGTATTGATGTGAGAATTTTCAGAGATAGATAAATCTCTCTTAATTCTGTCAATGAGATTTTCATAAGATTTCTCATTCTAAGGATTTCCTTATGATTCACATCAGTATGATTATCTGAAACAATTATGGGAAATTCCTGATTGTTTCCTTTGGCAGAGATTCTCTCTTTCCCTTTCTCCTGGAATCGTTCTTCATCAAAACAAGAATTTCTTAGATATGGGTGAGGAGGAACCTTTTTCCAGAAGAGATTATCAACTTTTTCTTCTGATTCTTTTGAGTTGATCTTATCGGGTAGTGGTATATTCTGTCTTTCTACTGAGGAATGATTTTTCACTTTTTTAAGACAAGAAACTTCTTCCAATATCTTTACCACCGTATTTTGATGAAGTATAAGTTTCCTGCCAAGGGATTGAAAGTTGTATTCCTTAAGATCACGTTCACGGAATCGGTTCAAAGTTTCCTTTGGACAAGATTTCGTCTGATCATCAGTAGATGTAGAAGATGGTTTCTCGTCCTCTTCTGACTTGATGTAGTTAGGCAAACTATCATCATCTTGATCTGTTTCAGATGTGACTAAACCGGTTTTATCACAGTCTATAAAAATCGAGCAAGGAATTTTAGTTTCCTCAAAACCAGAAGAAATCACAACGGCATCATTAGTCAGAGTCATAGGATGTGTCTCTTTATCTTGAGTAAGAGATTTACCAAGGGCTTCTAATTTGACAGTGAGATCGATATTCTCTTTTGCTAGAAGATTCAGTTGAATGTCTTTATCTCTAATCTCATTCTTAAGAATATTTGACTCTGTCTTTAATATCATCACTTTCGTATACATAGATTTTATAGGCTTTAGGGGTTTTAACAACTCTTTATCAGCATCTTCTTTTCCATCAGAGAACGACACAGATGTTTTCGCAACTCCTGGATTATGAGTTAACGAAGTTGTAGCATCTTCAACTTTTGAGTATTCATACTCTTGCATAACGTTAACTGAATCAGACATAAATTCAATTTCTTATAGGTTGGATCGCACCAAACACAGATTGTAGGATCTTTTCGTGTTTTCCTTCTCTGATACCAATTGAAAAGACGAGGGTACCCAAATATACCTCAATCTAAAACTTTTCCACCTATAAGTCCTTTCTCCGAAAGTGATTGTCTATGGACTGATTCGAGACAATACAACTACTCGGTTCACACTTCGTGTGATCGTCTAAGGATACGAGATCGAGAAAATACGACAACAAGATAACTTGTGTGATTGACTATGGATACAAGATCGAGACAATACAACAACGAAGTATGTTTACTTGATAAAAGGTTCGAACTTAACCAAACACAATAGGATTGCTATCAAGTAAATAGTAATTAACGTTTGTGTATTTTACTTCTAATTATAATAAAACAATTATAATTGCGGAAATAGAAAGCAAAATACACAACAAGATTTTGTTAACGAGGAAACTGCAAATGCAGAAAAACCCGGGGACCTTGTCCAGAATTGAATACTCTCTGGTTTAATCCGCTATACAAAATCTAAACCAACTTCGTATAGTTGAGACCAAGCAACTAAACCTATAGTTCACCTAGTTCCGTCTGTATCCATGCGCCTCCAACTTGCAATAAGTCACCCACTTGGAACAAATCCTTTGGTTCGTATTCCAAACAGTAAAGGAACAACAAATCTGTTCGGTAACAACTCTTTTCAATCAACGTGATATGATTTTGAAAAAAGGATCTTCCGTTTATCCCAATAAACTCCTTTGTCAGGTCCTTAGATCTATCTTTTCAATAACTACCAAAGTAATTGTTAAGATTATGCATCAATACTTTTAATCACAAAGAATTGTATTGATACCGATCTACTCAAATAATCAATCAAATCTATCACAAAGATAAACCTATTATAGTCCTTTTCCAAAACCGAATATTCTCAAAGATATGCAATAAAGCCAAAAACTGTTTTCATAATTCCTAGAAATGCTTTGTCCAATTAATGACCGAAATCTCAGTAGAAAATCTCCAACTAGTAAATGCACATTACTAATTTTTATTTTCTAAAGATATGCATTTTAATTACTGGAAATTAAAAGCATATTGTAGATGGTGGATTTTCAACAAAGGTCAAAACCGTAAAATCATGATACATGTTTCTGACACGGATTTCAGGCATGTGACGATTCATATTTTACGAAGCCATGATGATTATGCATTTTAGAAGGCCTCCACTAGATGAGTGTTCGATATCTCGCATTTCATCATTCCCTCTATGTAGAATAACATAATTGGGCGGTTCTCCGTAAGATTGAGAGCAATAACGCCTTCAGGACGTCGGTGAAACTCACTGTTCCTTGACTATGTATAGAGACCGTGTATAGACCCAGGCAGTTCTCCGTAAGATTGAGAGCAATAACGTCTTCAGGACTTCGGCAAACATCCGATGTTTCCTGACTATGCACCTCAGAATGGGTATGACGCTTTAACTGGCTAATATCCCTTCTGCAATAGATTAATTCTAACGTGACATCCACAACTGTATTCCTAGAAAATAATATATCTTATCTTATTACTCCTATTCCATGATCAAACTCACGACTGGTTCTATGGAATGGTAATAGATAAATGTATTGCTCCAATTTCATGATCGAATCCACGGTGTGATCTCATGAAATGGTAATAGATATTACTCCTATTTCATGGTCGAATCCACGGCTGATCTCATTAAATGGTAATATCACCACCAATCTTATTACTCCGATTCTGTGGTCGAATCCATGATCCCATGAAATGGCAATACCTATTTTATTATTATTCTGAATTCATGGTCGAATCCACGACTGATCCTATGCATTGATAATAATAAACTACTCACTTTTATTGCTCAATTTCATGAATCATTCTCCACTGAATTTCATAAATTAGTAATAAATACTCAACAATCGGGCATCTGAGCTATTCCCGAGTGAGTCCCATAAAATGGTGAAAGTGTACTCAACCATGATGCACGAACGAGCACCCAAATGCGCGAATGAGCATCCAAAATATGGACAAATGACGAATCCGGCACAAAAAAGGAGAGAGAAAATAATAACATTAAAATAATGAAGAAGCGCCCATGAGCCGGGCACCGGCCGACCGACCATGCCTTAGCCATGGACGGTCCCATGCTTCCTCCATTATTCTCCTTATTTTTGTCGTTTTCATGAACCCATGAAGACTCCTCCATTCTAACAACTTTCCTTGTTTGAGCAAAACTCATGGTTTCTCCATATTTTCGTGGTTTCATGAAAAATAATAATATAAAAATAGGGAAAGGAGTCACGGGACTGGAAAACTTAGCCCTAGCCGTGGCCGGTCCCACACCTTGCAATCCCTAATCTTTCATAAATTATTATTTCCCTCATCTTGTGAAACTTCCCTGTTTCAGCAAAAATCATGGTTTCTCCATATTTTCTCAAATATTGCTCAAACCATGAAAAAGCCAAAAGTCAACATGGTCCCATGACCGACTAGGCTACTCACGAAAAGAATATTAAAATATTTCTATTTTTATATTTATAAAATATTGATCAATTGAGCATACATGCTCATTCCTGCAAAAATCAAGAATTTCAGTCAAGATGAAACTTTTCTGAAAATTCACAATGTTGCTCGAACGCACA
This sequence comes from Papaver somniferum, assembly GCF_003573695.1. Classification (NCBI taxonomy): domain Eukaryota; kingdom Viridiplantae; phylum Streptophyta; class Magnoliopsida; order Ranunculales; family Papaveraceae; genus Papaver; species Papaver somniferum. Next base: position 2,710,179 of record NW_020621381.1, on the reverse strand, counting down.
TCAAAAAATGCTGAAACTCTCAGTATGGAAACACGACCACCATGGTAACATGTGCATTCCCTCTTGACCGACCAGGGTCATCCATAGGGCTTGCAAAAATCCGATCCCACACGTTTTCCTAATTTTGACCTAATTTGCGCAATTACTCATATTGGGTCCAAGCTCTTTCCAAACAACTTAGGATTTTCTCAATCGACCATCAGCCGGTCCCATACCCTCAAGGGACCGTTTCATGCCTTCTTGTCCGGTCCCTCACTTTTTCATAATTAGGTTTTATCACCTAATGCTCAATCGAGCACTATTTCAATAAATGATGAAACCAACATTTAATCGTCATTCCTTCACCAACCGGTCAACTCGGGACCCTGGTGTACGCTCACTTGAGCAATTGGGCATCACATGGACGTCCATAGTCCCGTGTGGTCGGTCCCTCCTTGGCTCATGACCTATTTTCAGCAATCCGTCAATTAATGAGTAATCGATCAAAATTTAGGGTTTCGAACAAACGCTCAACAAATTATCATTCTGAGCATGTTCACACATTGAATAAGTTTATGTTGATCCAGCAACCACACGCGGATTAATTATATAATATTTGGTAATCTACCAATATTTTTAATTAATAATTTTACTGGGTCACGACATCCCTAAATAATTTTCTTAATTGAGCGATACTTGCTCAATCCATTAAAATTCAGTAAATTATCAGTAATTTGCTAAAATGAGTAACACTTTCTCAGTTGCTCGAATATTGATCAAATTATCAATATTCAGTAATTTTTCAGTAATCCGTCGAATTGAGAAATTGCTCAATTGGTCGAATATTGATCCAACTATCAATATTCATTAATTCGTCGAATTGAGCAATACTTGCTCAATTTCCCAACTATTAATATTCAGTAATTCGCAATACTTGCTCAATTGCTCGAATATTGGTCCAACCATCAATATCTAGTAATTCGTCGACCAACACTTGCTCAGTTACTCGAGTGTTCCACTGAGCAATTCGTCATTCATGCTCAATTCAACAAAACCTAGACTGTCTAAATCAGTCAACGTGACTAATTAAACACACGTATGTCGTGCAGACTCCACGATTCGTGAGATATCAATCACGTCACAAACGGGGGGATATCACTTAGCATTTTGGTCTGGCGGCCTAAGGCACGTGGATACATCCACAATGAGAGAATGTGATTAAGTCGTGCAACGGTTGAAGGAGTTAGAAAAGTAGTGGGTGAATAATCAACCAAGTCTCCACACGACCTGGAACTGGTTTCACCACGATCTCCCACTTTCCCACTCTTTCACTCAAGAAACCGTCACACTTACAGGGATCAAGGTGTTCACGACTCTGACAATATAAATAAGTCTCTGAATCCATGATTGTAGACAACGAATGATCACTAGCCGTCATCAATTGTCAACATAGAATTTCTCGAGTAACTACTCTCAAGAATTCGTCAATCTACCAGAACTTATTCGAACTCAGCAGTTCACCATTATTACAGACACCTTCAACACATCCACAATCCTTGATCATCATTGATCCCACACAATTCTCAACTTCCCTCCTACAGATCAACCCATCTCCCTCTTTGTGACCGAATTGACTCTGGATCGGCCATTATCTTGGTTTAGAACGGATTCCTACAGATTGATCTCTCGAATCTAAGCACTCCCTTTGCAGTGCATCTGTGTGAGGTTCATCAATTTGATCGGTCGATGAGTCTCGACAACACGCTCGACTCTTCACTTTCCCAAAAAAACCAGCGAACCGTTTTTCCCCATCCACAGATTGGCGACCACAGTGGGAGATTAATCTCTCGGTTGCAATCTCACATATTCGCAAAATGGTTGATCTTAGGTCAGGTTTAGTTACAAATCCTAACGCGAACATCGCTAGCACTAGCAACAATGATGGTATTCCAGAAACCATTCCTGCTTCCAACAATGGTGGTCACACTGCTCCTCCTCGAATCAATGTCGAATATCATCCTCTTTTTGGCCAACATCCCGAGGAAGTCAGAGAAAATCCACCCACTATCGTCGATCTCATGAAAGTTCAGGAAGTTCTCGCCAAAAATCAAACTGATATGACTGCTACTCAGAAGGAGCTATGTAACTACCTCAAAAGTCTTACTGAAAATATGTCAGACAAAACTCAGAGAAAGGAAAAGACAAGGAAACATCTCCAAGCACGAATCCTGAAGTTATTCCAGTCCACGACGAGGCCTACAAAGCTGCAGAACCCGTTGGTTTCATCACTCGTGAGAACCTGGAACGTTTTATGGAGAATCGGAGAAAGGGTCATACACCGTCTGTGCACCGTCATTAACCTCCATACCCCACTGCTACGTAAAGAATCCCTCTCCCAAAGGGATACACTTCTCCAACGTTCACACCCTACAATGGAACGGGGAATGCTCGAGAACACGTTTCCCGATTCTTAGAAGCCTTAGGAGAGCATGAGCACAACCATGTTGTCCGTATGAAGGAGTTTTCAAAATCCCCGACGGGTCGAGCATATACTTGGTACAACAACATCGCACCAGGTAGCATATCGAATTGGGGAGAAATGATTAACGCTTTCTACAAAAAATACTTCTTTGTTTCTGAGCAAGTTACCCTTTTCGAATTAGGAAGGATGGCTCAGAAGAATACTGAAAAACGAACGACTATGTGAAGAAGTTCAGAATTCAAGCTTTGGATTGTCATGATCCTAATGTTACTGAGCAACAACTGGTGGACTTGTGCATCAAAGGAATGATTCCAGTCTATAGAGCCTTATTGGAAAATCTCCGATTTCAAACCTTTTCAGAACTTCATGAAGCGTCCAAGAGATCAGCAACCACTGCTCCATCTTTGTTAGAAAGAACAAAAACTGTCAAAGTCGAGGAACCGAACGCCCAAAGCAGCACCAATAGGCGTTTGATCAACAAGCAGTATAACATTGAATCTTCCATGAATGTTGCTGAAGGGAGCAAGAGAAAAGCTGAGGCATAATAACACAAGAATGATCCTCCGGCGTCTCATCATCCAAAAGCACCAATGAAGGACAACCAGACCAGAAACACGCAACCACCAGTTCAGCATCAACAGAATGATTAGGAAGCGCCTGACTTCCCTTTTCCTATTGAAGAAGTGGTTGAACTATTAGAAGTCTGGATTCAAGATGGTGCAATCAAATTACCTTCCGTCAAAAAGGAACCAACTGAGGAATAAATAGAAAATGCACGCTACTGCCATTTTCATCGGTATGTTAGTCATCCAACAAGTGATTGTAGAAATTTGAAGCGCATATTCAAAGAAAAGGCCGACTCAGGGAACTGGGAACTGAAGGAGTGCACAGAAATCCTCCTCCGATCAGAACGTTTGCACTCTCCGAGCAACCGGTCAAGGAAGAAGTTCAATCCCTAATTAAGCGTATATGTGAGTTGATGTACTTGTCAAAGGCCCAAAGAGATGACATGTTTACTGCACTAAACCACATTGTGTCAGGGAAACGACTAACAATTCAGGAGACGCTCCCTGAACCTCCAGCAACAGACAAAGAGATGTATGCCTAGGGACTTCTCACTACAGTCCATCTCAAAGGAAATGAATTCAAGCGAGCATTGGTCGATGTTGGCACTGATGTTAACATCATCCCCTTGAACACTCTCAGAGCTGCTGGCATCACTCGACGAGAAACAACTCATGCACCTATCTCAGTCAGAGACCATGAAGGAATCTCTAGGGATGCTTACGGTTATATCATTCTCAAGATAAGGAATGATTCAATCTGGACAGAAACTAAATTCTTCATAATTAAGGAGGATCCAGGATATGACATGGTCCTTGGGCGAGCATGGACTCATGATGGAAAAGTTGCTGCGATATCTTCATCTTCAGGTGCACATTTCTCCATGGAAGAAAGCTCTGACTCGGAAGATGATCAACCGTTAGAGCATTTGGGAAAATTTGAAGCCTTGATGGAACTCACACGAAAACCTGGGGAAAGCGCCCACGAATTCTTCAGAAGGTTTCGCACTCAGGAAAGTCTTATTCCCCCTGATGCATATGTATTACCAACTTTCAAATATGCTACCCCAGTACGAGGACTCAGTTCTGCTCAAAACCTAGCTATCACCAAACGTTATGAGTGGCTAGTTTCTCCTCAACAATACTTCACTAAGTGGTTAGATACAGAACTTCTCAAAATTCAGCATTCCACCAACATGGTCATCTCCAGAATAATGGCCGAGTTTGATAAACAGTATCCTAGATGCTTCCCTCTGCGCGAATGTCCACATGTACCACAACCATGGAACTCCACTGCTCGGGGAATCCCAAATCAGCAGAAGATATTCAAGGCGCGTACAACCAAGCCTAACAAATTCCAGGAAGGAGATTTAGTTCTTAAGGCAGCTAAACGTGATCTCCATTCTGCAAGGAGATCCAACTGGGAAGGACCTTTTATGGTTGCAAGATACATAATTTGAGGATACTACAAGCTAATCAACATGGATGGCAGTACCATACCGGTAATTCATGAGAATTGGCTCAAAGCTTTTGATGTATGAGGTATTTGGCAATTCAGACGTTCCCTGCTAGACATAGAAATATTTGGTTTGCTTTTAGGATTTTCTTTCACATGTATTTTCAATTCATCCAAAACGTTTGCAATACTTGGATCCAGTATTTGAATTTAGTAATTTATCAAAGTTCTTTATTTAAGAAAAAATCTCTATCAGATCCAAAATTCAAAAGCAAATCCTCAGTCACTCATGAATTCAAAACCAATCAAAAATTCAAAACCAAAATCACATCTCTCAGAAGTTCAATGTTCGGAGATTATCGGAAGAAAACTAAAGAAAGCCGTCAAAGTATGATTTCTGCTTCTCAGCATTCTCTAAGACTTGCAAAGCCGCTCTCTCCAACTCCAGCTTTTTGGTCAGCTCAACAATCTTGGTCATTTTCTCCATCACGACGTTACTTATAAAGGGATGTTCTTCACTACTGCATCCTTGATGGTATTGATTTTTGATGAAGCCACTTCAAGTTAAAGACAAGTCTCTCAGAATTCTCCAGGTTGTACTCCCAATCAAAGAGGACATCTTGAGTAACGATATTTCTGGCCCTGGTTCGTATATCATCTATAACACGCAATATGTTTCCTAATTGCATTGTCAATAAGTAGCTACGTTCAGAATCTCTTGTAACGAAAATAGGGCCATACATCTTCCAAAACTTCTCATACATGCTGGCATACCCAGTGGGAACGCTGAATCCACCAACAAATACATGATACGGGAGTGAAGCACCAAATGGAGGTTCACAAATAATCCCTGCATTGGGATATTCGTGTATTACTACACGATTCTCAACTACTTGAGAAACCTCTATTGTCATTGCAGCATCCTCTTCTGGGACAGTCTCTTCTGTTCTTGGCTCGGTTTCGACAAAAAATGGAGTCTCAGTGTCCTCCACGGCTTTAGCAGCGATATTCTCATAACTCGGAGGTGCAAAAATCTCTTCTGTTCTTGACTCGGTTTCGACAGCATCTGGAGTCTTAGGTTTCCTCCACAGCTTCAGCAGCGATATTCTCATAACCTGGAGGTGCATATCTGGTGATGCCACTGCTTCGATTCACCACATTTCTCGAATTATCAACATTGATTCTGTCATTCTCAACTTCAATATTTGGTACCTTATGTGAAGATTACATGGGATTAGAATGATTCAAGAATGGAAATCAAAGACAACCATAAAATTAATAATGTAAGTGAACCAACATCATCTAAGTTCCTTATTATGCACCCCAAGCAATGCCCAAACAAGCTCAGCTGAAGAGATTTTACACTTCCCTGTATTCAACGGATAACTGGGAGCAATTGGTAAGGAATTTAAGGTTGGGTCATATGCCATTCTCTTTGTATGGATGTTATCTACAACATATCAAAATTTCATAGAAATCGGATGAACGAGCTAGGATATGTGACCAAAATATCGGACAACATGCAATCTGAAAAAGTTCTGAAGGTGTCATGGAAGTTCACTATTTCGCCTTTTTCATGCCTAAACATGCTCAAAGTTCAAATAGCTTCTCTTTCTAAAGATTGTAAATTTCCTGGGATTGAAGATACATACGTATACCGCAAAAATCCGACTTCAGACGAGGATTCTACAGCGTTTCTAGTAAAATCTGAAGTCTGAAATTTTCTGGTGACGTATTTCGGCAAAGTTGTCCATAAATTTACATGGATTCTCATTCATTCATTCACAAATTAACAATTTCATACTTATATGAAGGAATTACAGGATATATACTTACTAGAGGAGTCTTTGAATCATTTGAAGGCTCGGCAATGCCGGAATCTCCATTGGAAACCCCGTCATCTTCATTCGTTTTGGGATTTCGGGAATTCTCCATATTCTCACGTCCCAAAGAGGAGTGTGCTTCATCAACATGCTGCTTATCTATAATTATTTCCTCCTGGATCCATCAACAATATTCATCATTATTTCATTCAAGGAAATGCTGAAATCAATTACATGAAAGGATACTCACATCAACCTCTCCATCGATGCTGGATTCCTGAATTGTTTGTATGGAGGAAATACGAAGACCATCAATAATCGATGGAGCAAAATTCTGAAATAAATTAAAAACATTCTTTTGGGATCCTAATTACATGGACGAGAAAATCGCAACGATAAAGGAAGTGCTAACAACTCACCAAAGAAGCAGCTGGGGACTGCGTATTGTTCGCTATCATTCTATAATTCATTCTGCTTCTGCATTCTCCACCCTAGGGACTGTCTTTCCATTCAGATAATTCTACAGGAATTCGAGGACTCACAACACGACCAACCTACAATGAATTAATCGAAACTATTAAAGTTGCAATTATTATGCTATTATCAAAAACATGAGGAAAATATTCACCTGTGAAGATTCTGGAGATGTTTTCCTTTTATCACCACTAGAAAGAGGTTTCAACCGTGGGAGATCCAAGAGTATTTCAGCAGAAGGAAACACTCGTGTCGGAGATTTAACATCCATTACAAAATTATACAAGCGTTCAAGTTGTTGATTCCAGAATGCTGCATAACCTGGAGTTACATAAATGTCCCGATCGGTAAAACAAGACACATAATCATTCCCTTTCACATGTGTGTTATCTAAATTAGCCTTCAAATATTCAAGCGATGGTTTATTCATCCGATGACCTGGAGTACACTGATCGAGACCCATTTGTCGAGCTGCTCTGTCAATATTATATTCTTCCACCTGGAATTCTCCTTGCATCACTGACACTATGTAACCAGGAGTGCAACTCAGCATAAAAGATTTCTCTCCATCACTCAACTCAGTGCCAGACTTCAAAGTGATGATCTCTTTAGTATCATTGAAAGTGATCAATTGCGATAATAAAGGACGAACTGTCGTCCAGGGGAGAAAGTTGAACTCAGATTCAGTGTCTAAAATACTAACAAGGCATGTATTTTTCCGTGGTCGCTTCGTAGACCAGCGCATAATCCTAGCACTATTTTTCTCAAGGATGACATGACGGGTATCCACTTTGGGTCCTTGCAAGACGCTACAGGGAGTTGGGGCATATTTCTCAAAGTGCCCACACATTAAGGCTTGGAGGAACGCGGTATTAGCATATGTCTCAATCTTCATGAAACCATTGGAGACGCTGGAATCCATGACTAAAGAATCCAAATTAGCAAACAGTGAACCCAGAAACAAACTACCAATGGGAAGTTTCTCACCTTTATCCATTTTTATAGCAAAAGGGATCACAAATGGATTCAATAAATGTCCACTGTCTTCAAGTATGTTTCGGGAGAGCCACAAACATAAGAGAGCAGCAATGTTCAAAGTATCAGGTTCTTCAGGAATCACGTCTCTCGGCCACCAGTGTTTCAGCCATCGAGCATAGCAAACTATGGGCGACTCATTGAGCTCTTGCATTTTGGCTTCCAGAATACCAGATATTACATTTTCCTCCGTTGAGAGCTCTTCGGGGAAATTACCAGTAACCGGGAGATGCAATAAAGTGATTACGTCTTCCAAGGTGACAGTGAATTCTTCCTGTCTGCATATGAATGTGTGAGTAGGAATGCACCAACGAGCAAGCAGAGCCACCATATCTGGTATGTCGTGATTGATCACTAAATCTCCAGTTGCTTGAATAGATCGTGTCACTTGTGCACGATCCAGCATAGTTCTTACATGACTATAGCCCAACATATGACGTGCCCATCCGGAGAAATGCGCCAAGGGTTTTCGAGAAAGTTTGAGTTCCACGTGAGAACCCAAATAGTGTTTCCACTCAAACAGAACCTAATTATCGCCTGAGGAGTTACCAGCTTGTTCTGAGTAGTGCTTCTGGGATTTATGAGAAACCGAAATGCGGAACCTGGAGGACGCCTTTCGGGTTTGTACTGAAACACGAAGAACTCGTCATTAGCGTTTGGGATGTTATTGGTTTTATCCTCCTTTCTCCTAGAAGACCTGAAATCATCATTCCTGGAAGATACATCAGCAGAAGCATCCTCTCCAGAAGAATCCTCTCTAGAAGCATCATCTCCAGAAGAGTCATCTCTAGAATCATCCTCTCTGGGAGACTCTTCCCTAGAAGCATCTTCAGAAGCGCTGTCCTGGTGATCAATCATCTTTACAAAGTTGCTGTGACATCCACACATAAATTTCATCAGTGGAATTAAAGTGAAGGAATAATCATGATCTTCACATCAGCTTCTACAAAAATGGTAATCCTCAACTCTTACCTATTTACGATTTCATGAACTTAGTGATAACAATGCAAAGCTCTGAAAACTTGCTTACTCCTTCAAACCTGCGAAGATGAGAAAAATCTATCATTCAAGAGTCAACAGTGACTTTTCACGAAACCATGAATGATCCATATAACCTTCCATATGAACATTCGCTGATTTTTACGTGAACACACACTATAAAATCACCAAACTCATGCGCACACTACGAGTTAACGAATTCACCAAATATTGTTGCTTTCAGCAATTTTACATAAATCAAAGTTTGATTTTTCTTTTAAAACAAATCGTGAATAGGTCACGTAATTTAAAAAAAAATCGTGAGTTAATATCTCACGTACCTTATATAAAAAAAAAAAACTTTTGCTCATACGAGCATTCGTCTATAAAATGAGGGTCTTTACTATTTTTGTAAAAGTATACATGTTCCAAACAAAGTTTTGAACGTTCACACATAAATTTTATCATGAACTACAAGTCTTTTCAAAAGTTCTTTAACTCTAAAGATTGCTATTTACTGCTTCTACTACGAACGAACCTACGTTCCTAAAAGTACTTGTGAAAGTTCGTGCTTTCAAAATAAATTTGGGTTTTCATGAACCCTCATAAACAAAATTTTCTCTACTGCAATTAGACCATATGTCTATTGATGTGATTTCAAATTGAGTTGTAGCAAAAAGTTCGTTGAGACTTGTGAAAGCAATCGATTTTAGACTTAATTTTAAAGCAAAGAAAATAAAGCAAATGAATGTTGATAGGTTGTGAAAATTATGGAGAGGCTGGAGATAGGATTTCACCATTCATCAATACTTATGTGGTTCTAAATTAATTTATATCATGCAATTTAAACAATTAATTCGATTCTAAAGTATTGCCAAAATCAGATTCCCAAAATATCAAATGTTAGTCGAAAGTATAGCGCATCAAGAGTCTAAAATTAAGCATGCATCATCAAGAGAAAACACATTTGATTAATAAGAATCATTTAATTTATTTTTTTATCAATGCAATTAATCATATAAAAATATTGCATAAATTTATAAAATAAATATTACCACATAATTCTTGAGAGAATGGCTTCCTCCGTCGCCCCAAGAATTGGGTTTAGCTCATCATTAGGAAAACACGCTCAAAAGTTGATTTCATTGCTCAAATGGTGTTTACAAATGATGAAATGGGAGAAACAATGATAACCGGGTTTGTAACAGTTATATGTGTTACAAACAGAAAAGAACGATAGAAGTGTACTGTCGCTGATTCTCGACCCACGGCTGTGTGTCGTTTCCACTGTTGAAAAACGACTGTCTTGGATGGTCTGTTCTTCGCGTTCTTCAGATGAGCAGCAGCAGAAAAATATTTCTGTAATTTGATTTTCTCGACTCTGTGATGCTCTATAATCTCCCAAACTCTCTGTAAACCTTCTATGATATTCCAACACCTATTTATAACCCAGAAACAACAAAATCTCACGTAATAACTTCATATAATTCTCCATTATTCTTCACGGCCAGTTTAGGAAATAATTCAGATTTTTGATCTCTACACGTGTTCTGAAGCTTCCAAATTTCCATATTTAACTCCTTCACACTCCACATAGTTGTTAGGGTCTTCCAAACACGTGCAAACTCCTCTGCTGCTCGCGCAAATCCCGTGATATCCTCTTCCGAGAATAAACTCCCATGTTTTCTTCTCATGAATTATATAGCCAAATTTAGCCAACTAAATCACTCATGATAGTTTTGTTGGGACATATCACAACTACCCAACAAATTTCAGCCCTTTAATCGACCCAGAACTCCTTCAAATATCGATTGAAAAATCACACAGTTCTGTTTTATTTTCCCGCCAAAATTCAGTTTTGAACTGTTGAAGATGAAGTTCCCCTATCCTGGTCTGGGGTGCGAATAGTAGATGGGTGTTGAGGAAAAATTTGGGTGCTGAGGATGAATTTGGGCTACGCATAACCTTGGGTGCCCCTTAGCCAACTCTGGGGTCCTTATAGCAAATGTCCTCCATGGGTCCAAATAACACTTTTTGAGCAACTTTTTCCACACAAGTGTATTTATCCAAAAAAACCTACACAAACATAAAAACACCATAATAAGTACAAAATCAAGCACTAGAAATAGAGGCACTGAGGACAATTCAGACACAAAAATGTGTCTATCAAATACCCCCAAACTTATTATTTTCTAGTGCTCGAGCAAATCTAATATAAAATGACTACACTTAGCACGTGCAACAAGCCATTAAACCGCTAGGTAGCCCTAGCGTCGGAGTGTTGTCTCTGGAGGGTTTACCAGAGGTGTACCCACAAAACCTTTACTCCAGACCCTAGCTATCTACGCAGAACCTTGGAAGGCACTAAAGAATCTCCTTGGTTGGCATACAATCATTGACTATAGGAGGAAGTACCCTGATGCGAAATTCCAATTGTTGTACACGAGTTTACACTCAACATACTAAAATTCATATATAAGTGACAGAGCTCTACTCAGATAGTTTCTAGACATCATAACCAGAGTCAACCAATCACATGGAAAGATTAAGAAGATGGATAAAGAGAAAAATAGATGGTTCAAAGTGAACGGTGTTTCCCATATCTTTTTGAAGGCCTTTGCTAAGATGAACCTATCCTAATGGACTGAGACACCGGTCTGACTAATATCAACACAACTGGCATATAGAAGGGGACCAGTGGTCGATATACCTAACTCTAGGTCAACACAACTGGCATATACAAGGGCACCAATGGTCGACTTTATTGAATTTATTCTGGTTGGTCTGATGGTCTGGTCTCAAACTTTTTTTTCGGTATCTCAATCACCCTATTTCACCTAGCAATGGTAACAACTTGAGTCGTGTTCCCCACCAAATCACTTAAGAAATAAAAACAGAAGGGATTAGGATTCAACGAGTTATGGCGAAACTACCATGTTTTTTGTAATTCTAACACCTGAGCTCTGTGCTTTTATTAATAGACTCTTTAGATGTTTCCATCTAATCAGATTGGTTCCTCAACTCCTACAACCAAGATATTCCCATCCACTTAGATTGGTTAGTGCCAACCTTAATAAGCATAAATTTCTAGGCTCTGGAGTTTATTTATTGCAACTAAAAGCTAACAAAAAGTTTCTTCCCCACCCCCAAAATTATATCTAACATTGTCCTCAATGTTTCTAATGAAAGAGAAATACCAAAAACCAAAGTAACATAAGGAATCAGTAAAGAGAGAAGTCGGTAAGATAGTACCTGGGTGAAGAGAGAAATCAAAAACTAATATACAACATACAATCGCCTCGATGGTCAATCAAGGGTAAACAGGGTCCTCCAGAGGGACCTCCCCAACATCACCTGTAGGAAAGGGTTCTAAAAAGGGTTTCAATCTATGACCGTTAACCTTCGAAGAACTACTACCATCTGGTGTCTCGATCTCAACATCTCCATGAGGAAAGACAGTGCGAACAATAAAAGGACCCGTCCACCGAGAACGTAACTTCCCAGGGAAAAGATGCAAGTGGGTATCATACAGAAGAACTTTTTGACCTGGAGAAAATGACTTCCTAAAAATATTTCTATCATGCACAAGTTTCATTTTGTTCTTATACTCCTTCGCACTATCGTAAGCATCTATACGAATCTCTTCCAACTCATTGAGCTGGAGTTTCCTATGGCCTCCTGCCTTGTCAAGTGAAAAATTTAGCTGCTTAACAACCCAATAAGCTCTATATTCTAACTCAACAGGTAAATGACATGCCTTTCCATACACAAGCCGATAAGGCGACATTCCAATGGGGGTCTTAAACGCAGTATGGTAAGCCCATAAGGCATTGGTAAGCCTAGACGACCAGTCTTTCCGATTAGGATTAACTGTTTTCTCTAATATACACTTTATCTCCCTATTGGAAACCTCTACCTGACCACTAGTATGTGGATGATATGGGGTAGCTATCTTATGTGTAATACCATATTTCTTCATCAAAAGCCTAAAAGGTCCATTACAAAAGTGCGACCCTCCATCACTAACTATAGCTCGCGGTGTACCAAAACGTGTAAGTATATTATTTTTCAAGAACTCAATCACAACCCTATGGTCATTAGTCTTACACGCAACCGCCTCAATCCATTTAGATACATAGTCTACAGCGACAAGGATGTATAAGTTACCAAAAGAATTAGGAAATGGACCCATAAAGTCAATACCCCATACTCAAAGACCTCAACAACTAAAATAGGGTTCAAGGGCATCATGTTCCCACGGGAAATGGTTCCTAAGTTCTGGCAACGTTCACAAGTAATACAGTAACTGTGGGAGTCTTTAAACAATGAAGGCCAATAGAATCCACACTGCAATATTTTAACAGCAGTCTTCTTAGCACTAAAATGACCCCCACAAGCATGATCATGACAAAAGGAAATAATACTGGACTGGTCATTCTCAGGTATACATCTCTTAATAATATGGTCTGGACAATACTTAAACAAATAAGGATCATTCCAAAATAAATGCTTCACCTCGGCTAAAAACTTAGAACGGTCTTGTTTGCCCCAATGTTGGGGCATTCGACCAGTAACAAGATAATTCACTATAATCGCATACTAAGTTGCTTGGGTAACAAAGAACAGTTTTTCATCAGGAAAACTATCCCTAACAGGAGGAGAATCATTAAGGGTATCCACAACAAGCCTAGACAAGTGGTCTGCTACTACATTTTTTGCACCTTTTTTTATCTCTAATCTCTAAGGAAAATTCCTGCAACAATAGTATACATCTAATAAATCTAGGTTTAGTATCCTTGTTGGAAAGAAGATACTTCAAAGCAGCATGATCAGTAAAGATTATGACCTTAGAACCTAAGAGGTATGATCTAAACTTGTCTAAGGAAAACACAATAGATAATAGTTCCTTCTCCATAGTGATATAGTTCAACTGGGCATCATTCAGAGTTTTGCTAGCACAGTAAATCACATGAAGTAACTTATTTTCTCGCTGACCTAGCACAACACCAATAGCATAATCTGAAGCATCACACATGATCTCAAAGGGTAGGTTCCAGTTGGGTGCCTGGATTATGGGGGCGGTAGTGAGTAAATTCTTAAGCTTCTCAAAAGCCTTTAAACAAGCATCATCAAAGACAAACTTAACGCCTTTTGCAAGCAAATTGCAAAGAGGTCTTGAAATTAAGCTAAAATCCTTAATGAATCGACGATAAAAACCTGCATGCCCTAAGAATGACCTAATATCTCTTACGATTTTTGGGACCTGTAAAGTTTTAATGAGGTCAACTTTGGCTCTATCTACCTCTATACCCTTCGAAGATACGATATGCCTTAGAACAATTCCTGAACGAACCATGAAGTGACATTTCTCCCAATTAAGCACTAAATTCTTTTCCTTACACCTAGTCAAAACTAATGACAAATGATGCAAGCACTCATCGAAAGACGAACCAAACACTGAAAAATCATCCATAAAGACCTCTAAGAACCGTTGTACCATGTCAGAAAATATGCTCTACATATAACGCTGAAAGGTCGCAGGGGCATTACATAGCCCGAAAGGCATGCGTCTATACGCAAAGGTACCAAAGGGACAGGTAAAAGTGGTTTTATCTTGGTCTTCTGGGGATATGAAAATCTGATTATAACCGTAGTATCCATCTAAAAAGCAATAGTGGCTACTTCCAGCTAATCTCTCTAGCATTTGGTCGATGAAGGGAAGGGGAAAGTGGTCCTTCTTGGTGACCTTGTTCAATTTCCTATAGTCAATACAGACACGCCAACCCATGGTCACCCGGGTTGGGATTAACTCATTGCTATCATTCTGGACTATAGTAATACCAGATTTCTTGGGAACAACCTGAACGGGGCTGACCCACTTACTGTCTGAAATGGGGTAGATAATGCCTGCATCTAACATCTTTAGAACCTCGGTTCGAACTACTTCTTTCATATTAGGGTTCAGCCGACGTTGCATCTCCCTAGAAGGTTTGGTGTCACTCTCTAAATAGATCTGATGCATACAATCAGTAGGACTTATACCCTTAATGTCTTCTATGGTCCACCCTAAAGCTTCTTTGTTATTCTGAAGGACAGTCACTAGCCTACTTTCCTGATCACTATCCAAGTCGGATGCTATAGTCGCAGGTAAAGTTTCAGATGGGCTTAAAAACACATACTTCAGGGAATCTGGTAATGGTTTAAGGTCCAACTTAGGAGGCTTTTCTAATGAAGTAACTAGGGTAGACTCAGAAACGGGTAGAGTTTCGAACTTAGGTTTCCAGCCATTACTAGTGTCTATCAAAGGGGTTGAATCTAACAAAGAATTCACCTCATTAATCACATCGTCATCATCAAAATCAATCCCAAAGTGGGATAGGCATTTATCTAATGGATCTTCTAACAAAGTGTTTGGTAATGACTCCTCGACTAATGTTCCTATCATGTTCACCTCTTCTATGTTCGAGTCATTTAGTTCAGAGGGTAGCTTACTAATATTAAAATTTTTCATCTCAATAGTCATATTACCAAAAGACAAATTCATAATACCATTCCGACAGTTAATGATCGCATTGGATGTAGCTAAAAACGGGCGACCTAAAATCACTGGTATTTGGTTCTCTGGGTCAGGGACAGGTTGGGTATCTAGGATAAAAAAATCCACTGGATAAATAAACTTGTTGACCTCAATAAGAACGTCCTCGATCACACCACGAGGAATTTTAACGGACCTATCAACTAACTGAAGTGTTATCTGGGTAGGTTTCATCTCACCAAGCCCTAGCTTAAGGTACACATGGTATGGAAGTAAGTTCACACTGGCTCCTAAGTCAAGCAAAGCTTTCTCGACACGGTATTTACCTATTGTGCAAGAAATAGTAGGGGACCCTGGGTCTTTATACTTAGGAGTAGTGGTATTCTGAATAATAGAACTCACATGACTAGCTAGGAAGGCTTTCTTCTGGACACTAAGTTTTCGCTTTCGCGTACACATATCCTTAAGAAACTTGGCATAAGCGAGAATCTGCTTAAACACACCTAACAAGGGGAGGTTGATAGTAACCTGCTTAAAAACCTCCAATATATCATTAAAGTTGGACTCCCTCTTAGTTGGAACTATCAGCTGGGGGAACGGGTCTCTGAGAACAAAGTCGGGCTCAACATGACCCTCATTGGTCTCTTTGGAGACTCTATCAGTCTCCTCATTTTCTGGCTCAGCAGGGTGAACTACAGCATGTTCACTATCAGGCATGGCAACCTTATTGTCAACTTTCTTTCCACTCCTAAGGGTTGTTATAGAATTCATATGATTGTACGATTTATCTCCTTTAGGGTTAGGATCAGTTTGACTAGGGAATCTTCCATCTTCTCTTTCACTAAGAAACTTAGCTATTTGGCCGACTTGAAATTCTAAGTTAGCAAGAGACTGGGAATTATTCTTAAAATTCTGCCTGGTTTCTTCTTGAAAACCACAGTGGTTCTTTGATAACATCTCATGGTTCTTTGCTAACATAGTAAGGGTTTCTTATAAGGTGGAGATATTTTTCTCATTCTGAAACTGGGGTTGACCTGAAGAGTTCTTAGCATAACCAAAACCTGGGGGAGGATGAGAATTACTAGACTGTCCTTGATTCTGACCCTTACACCAAGAAACATTAGGATGGTTTCTCCAACCAGGGTTGTAAGTCTCAGAGTATGGGTCAAACTTCTGACTGTTCTCAAACCTAGCATTGTTATATAAAGCATGGGCTTTCTCTTCACTAACCTGACCTTCCCAAAACGAGTTATTGGGTTCTACTCCACAACTATACACTTGAGAGGCTCTAAACCTATCATCAGGTTCAACAAGAGACCTATGTTTAGCATGATTCAATTTCAAAGCTTCTAACCTTCTAGACAAAGAAGCAAATGTAGCATCAGACCCGAAGCTTGTATCTACCACATTTGTGCTACTTCCATTGACCAAGAGTCTTTTGGGGGTTCAACACAAGACTCCCATTGTTGGGATTTTTCAGCGACAGCTCCTAAGAAGGTGAAAGCATCATCAACACTTTTACTAGTGAACTCACCAGCGCACATAGACTCAACTATGGCTTTGGTTGAATAGTCTAAACCATCAATAATAATCTCTACGAGTTTCATCTTATCAAATCCATGGTGGAGACACTGGGATAGGATATCATTGAATCTATCTAAGAACCTATAAAGAGACTCTCCCTCTTGTTGAACACTAGCACGATATCATTGAATCTATCTAAGAACCTATAAAGAGACTCTCCCTCTTGTTGCACACTAGCACTAATTTTCTTCCTAACAGACGCAGTTTTATGCTTAGGGTAGAATTTCATATAGAAAGCAGCAACAAGTTCCTGCCATGTTTCAATGGATTCAGATGGTAGGTTGTTCAGCCAGGTCTTGGCTTTATCTCTTAAGGAAAAGGGAAACATCTTAAGTTTCAAGACTTCATCAGTAAGGTCTTTTATTCTAATTGTCCCACAAATTTGCTCAAAGTCCCTAATATGAAAATAAGGGTTCTCATCATCTTTCCCTAATAATATAGGGATCATCTTAAGAATACTAGGTTTTATCTCGAAATTAGCCGTAGTGGTTGGCATTTAATGCACGAAGCTCGGGTGGACCTAGTTGGGAAAATGTAATCTTTCAAAGTTGCCATTGCTGGCACAGCTGAAGTACTAGGGGTATTTTCCTCACGAAGAGACAGATTCTCAAAACTGAAGTTTCCAAAAACAGGGCTCTCAAAAGAAGAGTCTTCGAGCTCCCCGCTTTCACAAGAAGAACTACTAGGTTTATCACTAATCAAACGACCTAGAGTGTTTCTTTTCCAAGCCCGCTCTTTAATAACCTTGGGAATACACTAGAAAAACAAAAGAAAAAGAAAGAAATCCTAAAAGGAAGGGAAGTTCTATGCAAACACAAACAAGGCTGACTCCACCAAAGCAAACCTAAAGATTTCTAGCAAACAAAAAGCATGATGGCTCCACTTAGATTGTTTCTAGACCAGATTCTAATCCTTCGAAAGGGAATTCGTTACAATTTAAGCAAACCCATCTGGAATCAATCCGAGTTTAAGTAAGTTGAATCGAGACGAGGGAAGATCAATGGAGCTTTGATACCCAAGGCCTCACCGGCGCTACAAGGCGGCGTATTCAACTCACATAAACCATCATGAATCTTGAAGCATGCTTAAAAGAGTAACCAATATTTTTCGAATGACTTTCCTATTAAGCTCATTACCCTGTAGGTCTCGTTCTAGTCAAATTTTAGGCTTAGGTTCGCGTTTGGTTTCGTTTTCCTAAGGCAGGCAAGAAGGGAACGGTGATGAAATCCGAACCCTTATCTTGTATGGCCAGTCCTTGCCCTTTAATAGGAAATTAAAGCAGTCGTTTTCAAATCCTCAGCATATATGCAAACGAATGAATACAATAAATCGCTGACAGGAGATTCGCGAGTGTTTCGACAAACTTACCTCCCGTACCAGACGGGGGATGAACCGCTGAAGTCGACTCGGGCCACGACTCCAATATCATGTACGAACCCGAGGGGCCGAGGCGATATCGTAATCGCCGTCCTTCTCTGCAAACAGTTGATATTTAAACTACCCTTCCGTAGGGTTTAAAAAAAAAGTCCCAAAGTCCACAGTCCAAAGTCCAAAAATAAAGTGCAAAATAAAAAAAAAATCTAAAAGAAATTCTAAATTTTTTTTTTGTCTCTCTCTCTCTCTTTTTTTTAATTAATTTTTATACTCCTTTTCTTTCGCTCCTTTCGCTTTGCTTTTACTCCAAATCTTTAAGTATTCACCAAAAGCTTTGGCAAATTTTTCTTTCGCTCCAAATTCCAAAATCTGTAAGGAAAAGACAAAAACCCAGAAATGTAAAGAAGAACAAATAAAATAAAAATGAAAAACAAATAAAAACCTTAAAAAAAATCTAAAAACTCTAGCCTAAAGACAAGTCCGCGTCGGCGGCGCCAAAAATTAATGTGATTTCAAATTGAGTTGTAGTAAAAAGTTCGTTGAGACTTAGGAAAGCAATCGATTTTAGAATTAATTTTAAAGCAAAGAAAATAAAACAAATAAATGTTGATAGGTTGTGAAAATTATGGAGAGGATGGAGATACGATTTCACAATTCATCAATACTTATGTAGTTCTAAATTAATTTATATCATGCAATTTAAACAATTAATTCGATTCTAAAGTATTGCCAAAATCAGATTCCCAAAATATCAAATGTTAGTCGCAAGTATAACGCATCAAGAGTCTAAAACTAAGCATTCATCATCAAGAGAAAACACATTTGATTAATAAGAATCATTTAATTTATTTTTTTATCAATGCAATTAATCATATAAAAATATTGCATAAATTTATAAAATAAATATTACCACATAATTCTTGAGAGAATGGCTTCCTCCGTCGCCCCAAGAATTGGGTTTAGCTCATCATTAGGAAAACACACTCAAAAGTTGATTTCATTTCTCAAATGGTGTTTACAAATGATGAAATGGGAGAAACAATGATAACCGGGTTTGTAACAGTTATATGTGTTACAAACAGAAAAGAACGATAGAAGTGTACTGTCGCTGATTCTCGACCCACGGCTGTGTGTCGTTTCCACTGTTGAAAAACGACTGTCTTGGATGGTATGTTCTTCGCGTTCTTCAGATGAGCAGCAGCAGAAAAATATTTCTGGAATTTGATTTTCTCGACTCTTTGATGCTCTATAATCTCCCAAACTCTCTGTAAACCTTCTATGATATTCCAGCACCTATTTATAACCCAGCAACAGCAAAATCTCACGTAATAACTTCATATAATTCTCCATTATTCTTCACGGCCAGTTTAGGAAATAATTCAGATTTTTAACCTCTACACGCGTTCTGAAGCTTCCAAATTTCCATATTTAACTCCTTCAAACTCCAAATAGTTGTTAGGGTCTTCCAAACACGTGCAAACTCCTCTTCTGCTCGCGCAAATCCCGTGATATCCTCTTCCGAGAATAAACTCTCCTGTTTTCTTCTCGTGAATTATCTAGCCAAATTTAGCCAATTAAATCACTCATGATAGTTTTGCTGGGACATATCACAACTACACAACAAATTTCAGCCCTTTAATCGACCCAGAACTCCTTCAAATATCGATCGAAAAATCACACAGTTCTGTTTTTATTTTCCCGCCAAAATTCAGTTTTGAAATGTTGAAGATGAAGTGCCCCTATCCTGTTCTGGGTGCGAATAGCAGATGGGTGCTGAGGACAAATTTGGGTGCTGAGGATGAATTTGGGATACGCATAACCTTGGGTGCCCCTTAACCAAATATGGGGTCCGTATAGCAAATGTCCTCCAGGGGTCCAAATAGCACTTTTTGAGCAACTTTTTCCACACAAGTGTATTTCTCCAAAAACACCTACACAAACATAAAAACACCATAATAAGTACAAAATCAAGCACTAGCAATAGAGACACTGAGGACAATTCAGACACAAAAATGTGTCTATCAAATACCCCTAAACTTATTATTTTCTAGTCCTCGAGCAAATCTAATATAAAATGACTACACTTAGCACGTGCAACAAGCCGTTAAACCGCTAGGTGGCCCTAGTGGCGTAGTGTTGTCTCCGGAGGGTTTACCAGAGGTGTACCCACAAAACCTTTACTCCAGACCCTAGCTATCTACGCAGAACCTTGGAAGGCACTAAAGAATCTCCTTGGTTGGCATACAATCATTGACTATAGGAGGAAGTACCCTGATACGAAATTCCAATTGTTGTACACGAGTTTGCACTAAGCATACTAAAATTCATATATAAGTGACATAGCTCTACTCAGATAGTTTCTAGACATCATAACCGGAGTCAACTAATCACATGGAAAGATTAAGAAGATGGATAAAGACAAAAATAGATGGTTCAAAGTGAACGGTGTTTCCCATATCTGTCTGAAGGCCTCTGCTAAGATGAACCTATCCTAATGGACTGAGATACCGATCTGACTAATATCAACACAACTGCCATATACAAGGGGACCAGTGGTCGATATACCTAACTCTAGGTCAACACAACTGGCACATACAAGGGCACCAGTGGTCAACTTTATTGAATTTATTCCGGTTGGTCTGGTGGTCTGGTCTCAAACTTTTTTTTTTCTCGGTATCTCAATCACCCTATTTCACCTAGCAATGGTAACAACTTGAGTCGTCTGCCCCACCAAATCACTTAAGAAATAAAAACAGAAGGGATTAGGATTCAACGAGTTATGGCGAAACTACCATGTTTTTTTTAATTCTAACACCTGAGATCTGTGCTTTTATGAATAGACTCTTTAGATGTTTCCATCTAATCAGATTGGTTCCTCAACTCCTACAACCAAGATGTTCTCATCCACTTAGATTGGTTAATGCCAACCTTAATAAGCATAAATTTCTAGGCTATGAAGTTTATTTCTTGCAACTAAAAGCTAACAAAAAGTTTCTTCCCCACCCCCAAACTTAAATCTAACATTGTCCTCAATGTTTCTAATGAAAGATCAATACCAAAAAGCAAAGTAACATAAGGAATCAGTAAAGAGAGAAGTCGAAAAGATAGTACCTGGGTGAAGAGAGAAATCAAAAACTAATATACAACATACAATAGCCTCGATGGTCAATCAAGGGTAAACAGGGTCCTCCAGAGGGACCCCCTCAACATCACCTGTAGGAAAGAGATCTAAAAAGGGTTTCAATCTCTGACCGTTAACCTACGAAGAAATACTACCATCTGGTGTCTCGATCTCTACATCTCCATGAGGAAAGACAATGCGAACAATAAAGGGTTCTCCGTAAGATTGAGAGCAATAACGCCTTCAGGACGTCGGTGACACTCGTTGTTCCCTGACTACATGAGAGAGACCCCCCTCTACATAGAAGAACGATTGGGCAGTTCTCCGTAAGATCGAGAGCAATAACTCCTTCAGGACGTCGGTGACACTCATTGTTCCCTGACTATGTAAAGAGACCGTGTATAGACCCAGGCGGTTCTCCGTAAGATTGAGAGCAATAACGTCTTCAGGACTTCGGCAAACATCCGCTGTTTCCTGACTATGCACCTCAGAATGGGTATGACGCTTTAACTGGCTAATATCCCTTCTGCAATAGATTAATTCTACCGTGACATCCACCACTGGATTCCTAAAAAATAATCTATCTTATCTTATTACTCCTATTCCATGGTCAAACTCACGACTGGTTCTATGGAATGGTAATAGATAAATGTATTGCTCCGATTTCATGATCGAATCCACGGCTTGATCTCATGAAATGGTAATAGATATGACTCCTATTTCATGGTCGAATCCACGGCTGATCTCATGAAATGGTAATATCACCACCAATCTTATTACTCCGATTATGTGGTCGAATCCACGATCCCATGGAATGGTAATACCTATTTTATTATTATTCCGAATTCATGGTCGAATCCACGACTGATCCTATGAATTGATAATAATAAGCTACTCACTTTTATTGCTCAATTTCATGAATCATTCTCGACTGAATTTCATAAATTAGTAATAAATACTCAGCAATCGGGCATCTGAGCTATTCCTGAGTGAGTCCCATAAAATGGTGCAAGTGTACTAACCATGATGCACGAACGAGCACCCAAATGCGCGAACGAGCATCCAAAATGTGGACAAATGACGAATCCCGCACAAAACAGGAGAGAGAAAATAATAACATTAAAATAATGGAGAAGCGCCTATGAGCCGGGCACCGGCCGGCCGACCATGCCTTAGCCGTGGCCGGTCCCACGATTCCTCCATTATTCTCCTTATTTTTGTTGTTTTCATGAACCCATGAAGACTCCTCCATTCTAACAACTTTCCTTATTTGAGCAAAACTCATGGTTTCTCCATATTTTCGTGGTTTCATGAAAAATAATAATATAAAAATAGGGAAAGGAGTCACGGGACCGGGAAACTTAGCCCTAGCTGTGGCCGGTCCCACACCTTGCAATCCCTAATCTTTCATAAATTATTATTTCCCTCATCTTGTTAAACTTCCCTAGCAAAAATCATGGTTTCTCCATATTTTCTCAAATATTGCTCAAACCATGAAAAAGCCAAAAGTCAACATGGTCCCATGACCTACTAGGATACTCACGAAAAGAATATTAAAATATTTCTAGTTTGATATTTAAAAAATATTGATCAATTGAGTATACATGCTCATTCCTGCAAAAATCAAGAATTTCAGTCAAGATGAAACTCTTCTGAAAATTCACTATGTTGCTCGAACGCACATCAGAAAATGCTGAAAATCTCAGTACGGAAACAGGGACACCATGGTAACACGTGCATGCCCTCTTGACCGACCAGGGCCATACCTAGGGCTTGCACAAAGCCGGTCCCACATGTTTTCCTAATTTTGACCTAATTAACGCAATTACTCATATTGGGTTCAAGCTCTTTCCAAACAACTTGGGATTTGCTCAATTAACCATCAGCCGGTCCCACACCCTCAAGGGCCCGTTCCATGCCTTCTTGGCCAGTCCTTCACTTTTTCATAATTAGGTTTTATCACCTAATGCTCAATCGAGCACTATTTCAATAAATGATGAAACCAACATTTAATCGTCATTCCTTCACCAACCGGTCAACTCGGGACCATGGTGTACGCTCACTCGAGAAATTGGGAATCACATGGACGTCCATAGTCCCGTGTGGTCGGTCCCTTCTTGGCTCATGACCTATTTTCAGCAATCCGTCAATTAATGAGTAATCGATCAAAATTTAGGGTTTCGAACAAACACTCAACAAATTATCATTCTGACCATGTTCACACATTGAATAAATTTATGTTGATCCAGCAAACAACACGCGAATTAATTATATAATATTTGGTAATCTACCAATATTTTTAATTAATATTTGTACTGGGTCATGTTATCCCTAAATAATTTGCTGAATTGAGCAATACTTGCTCAATCCATTAAAATTCAGTTAATTATCAGTAATTTGCTAAAATGAGCAATACTTGCTCAGTTGCTCGAATATTGATCCAATTATCAATATTCAGTACTTTTTCAGTAATCCGTCGAACTGAGCAATTTCTCGAATATTGATCCAACTATCAATATTCAGTAATTCGTCGAATTGAGCAATTCTTGATCAATTGCCCAACTATTAATATATAGTAATTCGCAATACTTGCTCAATTTCTCGAATATTGGTCCAACCATCAATATACAGTAATTCTTCGAGCAACACTTGCTCAGTTACTCGAATGTTCCACTGAGAAATTCGTCATTCATGCTCAATTCAACAAAACCTAGACTATCTAAATCAGTCAACATGACTAATTAAACATACGTCTGTCATGCAGACTCCACGATTCGTGAGACATCAATCACGTCACAAATGGGTGATATCACTTAGGGTTTTGGTATGGCGGCCTACGGCACGTGGATACATCCACAATGAGAGAATGTGAGTAAGTCGTGCAACGGTTGAAGGAGTTAACAAAGTAGTGGGTGAATGATCAACCAAGTCTCCGCACGACCTGGAACTGGTTTCACCACGATCTCCCACTTTCCCACTCTTTTACTCAAGAAACCGTCACACTTACAGGGATCAAGGCGTTCACGATTCTGACAATATAAATAAGTCTCTGAATCCATGATTGAAGACAATGAATGATCACTAGCTATCAGTAATTGTCAACATAGAATTTATCGAGTAACTACTCTCAAGAATTCGTCAATCTACCAGAACTTATTCGAACTCAGCAGTTCACCATTATTGCAGAAACCTTCAACACATCCACAATCCTTGATCATCATTGATCCCACAAAATTCTCAGCTTCCCTCCTACAGATCAACCCATCTACCTCTTTGTAACAGAATTGACTCTGGAACGACCATTGTCTTAGTTTAGGCCGGATTCCTACAGATTGATCTCTCGAGTCTAAGCACTCTTTTTGCAATGAATATGTGTGAGGTTCAGCAGTTTGCTCGGTCGAGGAGCCTCGACAACACGCTCGACTCTTCACTTTCCCAAGAAAACCAGCGAACCGTTTTTCCCATCCACACATATAAAACTAAAAACCTTAATTAAAAGATTATCAATTTATTTCGATCCGGGATTCTCGTTTAGCTATTAAGGAATATCTTTGAACAATAAAAGATAAGAGTTGTTGCACATGTTCAAAGTATGTCGACATTTTTACTTTGTAAATCCTTTTTCATATTTACAATCTTGGAACCGATTTTCCACACTTCCAAACAAGTTTAGAATTGGTTCATATGACTTCCAAGAACTATGTTATTGATTATCCTATCAAATCACAAATCATGGGTTTCACGTTTCTACCAAAACAAGTTTCGGTTCTACCTCCATGTGGGTACTAGAATTAGTCACGCTAGTTATCAAAACTTGGTTGACTAGGTGCTAGGATCGGTTCCCACATATATATGGTATCTAACTTGTATTTGTTTCACATGCTCATAGGATCGGTTCCCCAATTACTAAAAACTTGTTGCACCTCTTACAATGATCGATTCCCCTTTTGTGATCGGTTGTACCTCTTACTAGGATCGGTCCCCCAATGTCTATAGTTGGTCATACCAATTACAACAAATCGTCATACCATCTAAGGTGATTACTTAAGATCGGTTTCACTAATTAAAGTCATACCAATACAAAATTCAGGCCTTGTGAATAGTTTTACCAAGATACATAAACAAGTTATGAGCGGTTATACTAAACACACATATTGGTAATCCAAAGATTTGCAATGAATAACAATACCAATAAGCCTAGCGATTCCCCTTTCGATTCATAAAACAAGTTTATGAATTGTATTTCCTTTAAACGAATGTAAAACATTGTTTCCTAGGACGAAATCTTCACCCATACCCATACATAATCACAATAACATTCATACGATTATGTCGATGTCTTATATACGAAGTTCAAAAGATAAACGTTATACTTCGTATTGTATTCCTTAATACTATGTCTAACTAGAGTATAATCATTCACAGCTTCGCAATTATGTTTTCAATATGCACGACTTGAAAGATATATTAGGGAATGAAACAGTTCAAGTCAAATATTACTAACCTAAAGTGGAAGGATGATGTCGTCGTTGTATCCCCTTACTTCTTCACATTTTTCAAGTCTTCACGTAACACTTGTAATGTCTCATATCCTAATACTTTCAAGATAACCTATACGAAGTTGACTCTAGTAAATAATCAAGCAACTCTTTAAACGAGTTTTGGTTCACTAAAATATGACAACCAAACTTGATATACCAACGCTTGGTGGGTTCAACCGAGCTATGCTCTAATACGTACAAACCAAATAAATCAACTTGCATAATTATTTACCTCCACCGGAAACAATTGAAACAAACATAGACATTATAGTACCGCAATTGCACCGAAATTTCGTAAGCCTAAACAATTGATACCAAACAATAAAGCAAGATAACAATAGTTTTTTTAAACCGGAAACAATTGAATCACACACACCTGTAGTTCATGATAAAAATTTGTTTATGAACTTTCAAAATTTTATTTGAAACATGTGGATCCCTGTAAAAATATAAAAGACCCTCGTTTCATAGACGAACGCTCGATTGAGCAAAAAATTAACCCACATAACGTTTTCTTTTTGCGCACGTGAGTTTGTTTTTTTTTTGATAAAATAAAATCAAATAGTAAATTTGAAGTAATTTTTAGGGATAAACAATTGTGTTTCATGATTTTATGATGTGTGTTTTGTGGTATAAAATCATGAGATGTTCACATGAAGAGTTTATGTGAATTGTTCATAGTTTCGTGAAAAGTCAGTGTTGGCTCTTGAATGATAAGTTTCTTGCTTATGTTGCAGGTTTGAAAGAGTAAGCAAGTTTGTGGAGTTTTACGTTGCTATCACTAAGTTCGTGGAACGTAAATAGGTAAGAGTTTAGAATTACCGTTTTTGCAGACGCTGATTGTGAGCGTCGTATTTGTTTGATTGCCTTAATTCCATTGTATTGATGAAACTCGTGTGGAATGTTGCAGAAATTTGGCGGAGATGACTCGATTCCATAATGATGCTGAAAGTGACGTTTCCAGGTAAGACACTTCTGGAGATGATATTTCCACATATGCATCTTCTAGAGATGATGATTGCTCCAGGGATGGCGATTCTGGGACTTCTCAAGGAAAGGAGGAAGTTCCCAAACCCAAGAACATTCCAAGCATCGAAGACAAATTATTTGAATATTTGTACATGCTTGAAAAGCGTCCTTTAGGTTCCTCATTTCGGTTGCTCATAAATCCCAGGACCACTGCTCAGAACAAGTTGGTTTCTCCTTCAGCAATAACTCGGTTATGTTTGGAAGGAAAGCATTATTCTCCCTATCATGTGGAACTCAAACTTTCTCGGAAGCCACTGACGCATTTTTTTGGATGGGAAAGGCATATGCTAGGCCACAGCCATGTAAGGGCCTTGCTAGATAATGCACATGTGACGCGGGCGATTCAAGCTGCTGGGGATTTGATCATTAATCATGACATACCAGGTATCATGTATTTGCTTGCTCGTCGGTGTATCCCTACTCACACCTCCATATGCAGATGGGGAGAGTTCACGATTACTTTAGAAGATGTAGTCACTTTGTTGCATCTTCCAGTCACCGACAATTTCCCTGGAGAACTCTCGACGGAAGAGAAGTTGATATATCGTACATTGGAAGCTAAAATGCATGAGTTCAACGAGTCTCCCAAATTTTTCTATGCTCAATGGTTGAGATACTGGTGGCCGAGAGATAGAATTATTGAAGAACCTGTTGATGGTACCCTATCCATCGCTGCTTTCCTGTGCTTATGGCTTTCCAGAAATCTTCTTGAGGACAACGGACATTTGTTGAAGCCGTTGGTGATTCCTTTTGCCATTAGGATGGATAAAGGTAAGAAACTTCCAGTTGGCAGTTTGTTTTTAGGTTCACTGTTTGCCAACTTGGACTCCTTGGTTATTGACTCCAGCGTCTCCAACGGTTTCATGAAATCGAAACATATGCTAACACCATGTTCCTCCAAGATTTGATGTGGGAGCATCTTGAAAGGTATGCTCCAATTCCCCGTAGTGTTTTACAAGGAGAATCATGAGGTGGTCTACAAATCAGCCGCAATACAAGATATGGATCACTGATCTTTTGGATATTGAAACCGAGTTCAATTTTCGTCCTTGGGTGTTGGTCCCTGATTTCTTCTCGCAATTAATCACCTTCAATGCTGCTGAAGAAAATGTCATGTTGAAGACTGGTGCTGATTTGAATGATGGAGAGAGATTTTTCGTGTTTAGTTGCACTCCTGGCCACATAATATCAGCGATGCATGGAGAATTCCGAGTAGAGGAATATAATATTGACAGGGCGGATCGACAAATGGGCGTCGACCAGTGCATCCCAGGTCACCGAATAAACAAACCATTAGTCGAGTATCTGAAGGCTAATTTAGATTGCACTCATGTGGAGGTAAATGAGTATTTATTCCCATGATTTGATCGTGCTAATTTCGTGACTCCAGGTTACATAGATTTCTGGCGTCAACAACGTGAACGTTTGTACGCTTTTGTGATGGATGTTAAATCCCCAGCGCAAGATTTTCCTTCCCTTGACTCGATTACTGCTCGACCAAGGCTAAAGTATCTTTTCCGTGGTGACAAAAGGAATACATCTCCGGAATGCGCAAAGGTAATCCCTTCTTTTCACGATTTTGGCGAAAGTAAGATGAACATGTTTTAATCATTCCTCGACTTTGTGTAGGATGGCCGTGCTGTGAGGCCTCGAATCTGTGTAAACTTCTTAGACCTTCAAGAAAGTCCCCAGGGTGGAGAAGGCAGAAGCAAGACAACTCATAGAATGATGCCGAATAATGTGCAGTCCCCTGCCGCTTCTTTGGTGAGTTGTTAGCGCTTTTCTTTGTCATTGCGACTTTCTCGTCCATGTGATTAGGATTTAAAATAATATTGTTAATTTGTTTCAGAATTTTGCTCCATCGGTTATTGACGGTCTTCGTTTTGCTCCTGGTCGAACAATTCAGGGATCCAGTGTTGACGAGGAAGTTGACGTAAGTATCTTCCTCTGTGTTAACCATCGTAATGCGCCTTCGAACAAATTAATGATAATTGTTGTTGATGCATCCAGGAGGAAATAATTATAGATAAGCAGCATGTTGATGAAGCACACTCTTCTTTGGGACATGGAATTATGGAGAATCCCCAAAATCCCGAACAGAATGAAGATAAAGGAGTTGCTAATGGAGATTCCAATATTGCCGAGCCTTCAAATGGTTTAGAGACTCCGTTAGTAAGTATATCTCCTGTAATTTCTTCATAGAAGTATGAAATTGTTGATTTGTGAATGAATGAATGAATGAATGAATGAATGAGAATCCATGTAAATTTATGGATAACTTTGCCGAAATACGTCACCAGAAAATTTCAGACTTCAGATTTTACTAGAAACGCTGTAGAATCCTCGTCTGAAGTCGGATTTTTGCGGTATACGTATGTATCTTCAATCCCAGGAAATTTACAATCTTTAGAAAGAGAAGCTATTTGAACTTTGAGCATGTTTGGGTCCTGAAAAAGGCGAAACAGTGGACTTCCAGGAGACCTTCAGAAAATTTTCAGATTACATGTTGTCCGATGTTTTGGCTACCTATCCTAGCTCGTTCATCTGATTGCTATGAAATTTTGATATGTTGTAGATAACATACATACGAAGAGAAAGGCATATGACCCAACCTAAAATTTCTTACCAATTGCTCCCAGTTCGCCGTTGAATACAGGGCAGTGTAAAATCTCTTCAGTTGAGTTTGTCTGAAAACGTGTTTTATGACATCTACACTATTTGCGCATGTCTTGGGTGCATAATAAGGAACTTAGATGATGTTAGTTCACTTACATTATGAATTTTATGGTTATGTTGGGTTTCCATGATTGAATCATTCTAATCCCATGTAATCTTCGTATTAGGTACCAAATGCCGAAGTTGGGAATAATGGATCCGATAATGATGATTTGAGCAACCCTGGAGCCGATGGTAACGAGATATCCATCCATGCACATCAAGGTCATGAAACACTTGTTGTTGATTCCGTGGAGGTAACTGAAACTC
Organism: Papaver somniferum; assembly: GCF_003573695.1. Lineage (NCBI taxonomy): Eukaryota > Viridiplantae > Streptophyta > Magnoliopsida > Ranunculales > Papaveraceae > Papaver > Papaver somniferum. The sequence goes on along the minus strand of NW_020621381.1, from coordinate 2,680,220 downwards.
CAATTGTGCCCGAGATGACAGAACCCGAATCGAGGATGGAAGAAGTTGCTCCAATCGAAGTTGTCCCTATGGTTGCTGACGCTACTCCAGTGACTGAGAACTGGATAATAGTGCACGAATATCCCAATGCAGGGATTGCTTTAGCTCCTCCATTTGGTTAGACACTCCCATATCATACTCTAGTTGGTGGATTTAGTGTTCCCATGGGATATGCTGCTATGTATGAGAAGTTGTGGAAGATGTATGGCCATATCATCGTTACGAAAGATCTGGAGAATAGCTATTTCTTTACAAGGAAAGTAGAGAATATATTGCGTGTTATAGATGATATTCGTACCAGGGTCAGGAATACTGTTACTCGATATGTTCTCTTTGATTGGGAGTACAACTTGAAGAATGCTGAAGAACTCGGCTTCAACCTGAAGTGGCTTCGTGAAAAGGTTGATGCTATCAAGGAAGCAGTAGAAGGCAATGCACTTTTCACCAGTGACGCTGTGATGAAGAAAATGACTGAAGTTGCTGAGTTGACCAAGAAGCTAAAGGCGGAGAAAGCTGCTTTGCAAGTCTTGGAGGATGCAGAAAAGCAGAAATCTTACTGTGCTGACTTTCTTTAGTTTTCTTTCTATGATATCTTGAACTTTGGACTTCTGAGAGACGTGAGGTTTTTATTTTGGCTTTGGTTTGTTGATTGGTTTTGAATGGTGGATGATTGAGGATTTTCTTTGGATTTAGTAGAGATTTTCTTTAAGTAAAACGAATCGAATTTTGATAAATTGCTGAATTCAAATATTGGATGCAAGTATTGAAAACGTTTTGGAGGAATTAAAAATACATGTGTAAGAAAATCCTAAAACTAATAGTATTTCCGTGTCTTGGGTAGGCGACATCTCGGATACCTCAAACATTAAACGCTTTGAGCCAATTCTCGTGAATTACTGGGACGCATGCCCTGCTCTTCATACCGTCCAATTTGTAATACCCTCCAGCAAACAATTTAGCAATCAAGAAAGGCCCTTCCCAGTTGGAACTCCTTGTCGAATGGAGATTGCGTCTGGCTGCCTTGAGGACCAAATCCCCTTCACCAAACTTGTGAGGTTTGGCTGCACATGCTCTGAAAATTTTCTGCTGGTTTGGAATTCCACGTACCACGGGATTCCATGTTGACGAGGTTTTCTGATCTTACGGTGGACATTCGCGAAAAGCGAAACACCTAGGATATTGTTTATCAAACCCGTCCATTATCTCGGAGATGATCGTGTCAGTGGAACGCAGGATTTTGAGAGGTTCTGCATCTAACCATTTGGTGAAGTATTGTTGAGGTGAAATCGACCATTCGTAGCATTTGGTGAGTGCTAGGTGATTCGCAGAATTGAGTCCCCGTTCTAAGGCAGCAAGATCAAAAGTTGATAATGGGGTATGAGGAGGAATAAAAATCGCCTTAGCGCGGAACCTCTTGATGAAGGTATGTGGATCTTCCTCAGATTTTTTCGTCAGTTTCATCAAAGCTTTAACTACTTCCAGGTGCTCAAATGTTGGAGCATCCTTTGCTTCCTATGGATCGGATGTTTCGTCGGTGGGTAATTGTTCGACTGAGGATGTCGGTGTCGCTTTGTCAGCATGATTCCATGTTCGTTCGAGAATCATATCGTATCCAGGATCTTCCTTGATGATGTGGAATTTGGTCTCAGCCCAAGTCAAGCCGATCTTTATATTAAGGATGATGAAACCGTATGCTTCTCTAGAGACTCCTTCATGATATCTGATTGAAATAGGAGCGTGGATTGCTTCTTGGCGAGTGATGCCTGCAGCCCTGAGAGTCTTCAGAGGAATGATGTTGGTAGCTGTGCCAACATCGACTAGTACTCTTCTGAATTCATTTCCCTTGAAATGTATTGTGGTGAGCAGTCCCCAGTCGTACATCTCTTCGTCAGTGGATGGAGGTTCAGGGAATGCTTCTTGAATTGCTAATCGTTTTCCTAACACGATGTGGTTCAACGCAGCAAACATGTCATTTCTTTGAGCTTTTGACAGGTACAACAATTCATAGACATGCTCAATTAAGGATTGCACCGCCTATTTGACCGGCTGCTCGGAGAGTGTAAATGTTCTGATTGGGAGAGGATTTCTGTGTACTCCTTCAGTCCGCAATTCTCCTGAATCAACCTTCTCTTTGAATATGCGCTTCAAGATTCGGCAATCACTTGTTGGATGACTGACAAATCTATGGAAGCGGCAGTAGCGCGGATTCTCCATTTGTTCCTCAATCGGCTCCTTCCTAACAGGTGGTAGTTGGATAACACCATCTTGAATCCATACTTCCAACAGTTCGATCACTTATTCCATAGAAAAGGGGAAGTCAGGTGCATCTTGATCGTTCTGTTGATGTTGAGTCGGCGGTCGTGCATTCCTGGCTTGACCATCTTTCCTCGGCGCTTTTGAGGGATTGTACGCTGGAGGAGCATTCTTATGTGGCTGTGCGTCAGCTTTTCTCTTTCTCCCCTCAGCAACATTCATGGAAGTTTCAACATTGTACTGCTTGTTGATTAGACACCCGTAAGTGCTGCTTCGAGTGTCTTTCGAATCCTCTACTTTGACAATTTTTGTTCTTTCTAGCAAGGCGGGAGCGGTAGTTGTTGATCGCTTGGCCGCTTCATGAAGTTCTGAGAAGGTCTGAAAATGAATATTTTCCAGCAAAGCTCTGTAGACTGGGATCATCCCATTGATGCACAAGTCCACCAGTTATTTTTCAGTAACGTTGGGATCATGGCAATCCAAAGCCTGAATTCTGAATCTCTTCACATAGTCATTGGGATTTTCAGCGTTCTTCTGTGCCATCCTTCCTAAGTCAGAAAGAGTAATCTGCTCAGAGAAGAAGAAGTTTTTCCGGTAGAGGGCGTTAACCATGGCTCCCCAATTGGAAATGCTTCCTGGTGCGATGTTGTTGTACCAGGTATATGCCCGGCCCGTCAAAGATTTTGAGAATTCCTTTAGCCGGACAACATGATTGTGTTCATGCTCCCCTAACGCTTCTAAGAATAGGGAAACATGTTCTCGAGCGTTCTCAGTTCCATTGTAAAGTGTGAATGTTGGAGAAGTGTAGCCCTTTGGGAGAGGAATCTTTTGTGTAGCAGTCGGGTATGGAGGTTGATGATGGTGGACAGTTGGTGTAGTGTTTTTTCCATGGTCCTCCATGAAACGCTCCAGCTCTTCACGAGTGATGAAATTGACAGGCTCTCCTGACGATGTTTTCTATGAAGCCTTCTGGACTTCATCATCGTCGATTGTATGAATTGGAATGACTTATGGATCGTCAGTTGAAGCAGGTTCTTTACCTTTTCCTTTTTCCTGAGGTTTTTCTGACATCTTGTCAGTGAGAGTTTTGAGAAAACCGAACGACTCCTTTTGTGTTGCAGCCATGTCAGTTTGAGTCTTGGCAAGAGTCTCTTGCACTTTGATGAGGTCATCCATGGTGGGTGGATTCCCTCTGACCTCTTCAGGATGTCTGCCGAAGAGGGGATGATTTTCCAAGTTGGCGTGGGGAGGAGTGACATCACCACCGTCAGTGTTGGTGGCAGGAATGGTTTCTGGGATACCCTCATTATCGTTGTTGCTAGTGCTAGCGTCGTTTGCGTTTGTAACTGTTCCAGACCTAAGACCAGCCATCTTGTGAAAATGTGAGATTGCAACCGAGAGATTAATCTCCCACCGTGGTCGCCAATTTGTAGATGTGGGAAACGAGTCGCTGGTTTTTTGGGGAAGTGAAGAGACGAGTGTGTTGTCGAGACTCCTCAACCGAGAAAACTGTTCAACCTCACACAGATACACTGCAAAGGGAGTGCTTAGATTCGAGAGATCAATCTGTAGGACTCCGGCCTAAACCAAGTCAATGGCCGTTCCAGAGTCAATTCGGTCGCAAAGAGGGAGATGGGTTGATCTGTAGGAGGGAAGCTGAGAATTGTGTGGGATCAGTGATGATCAAGGATTGTGGGTGTGTTGAAGGTTTCTGCAATTTTTGGTGAACTGATGAGTTCGAATAAGTTCTGATGTATTGATGAATTATTGAGAGTAGTTACTCGAGAAATTATGTATAGAAAATTGATGGTAGCTGGTGATCATTCGTTGTCTGTTCTTTTTCAATCATGGATTCAGAGACTTTGTTATATTTTCAGAGTTGTGAACACCTTGATCCCTGTAATTGTGACGGTTTCTTGAGTGAAAGAGTGGGAGAGTGGGAGATCGTGGTGAAATCAATTCCAGATTTTGCGGAAACTTGGTTGATCATTCACCCACTACTTTGCTAACTCCCTCAACCGTTGACACGACTTACTCACACTTCTCGTTGTGGATGAACTCACATGTTGTAGGCCGCCAGACCAAAACCCTAGTTGTTATCCCCCAATTTGACGTGATTGGTGTCTCACGAATCGTGGAGTCTGCATGACAGACGTGTATTGATTAGTCAGTTGTTGACTGATTAGATAGTAAGTCTAGGTTTTGTTGAATCGAGCATGAGTGATGAATGCTCAGAGATTCATGGATCGAACATGTAGTTCTCTGAAGGATATCTGATTCGGTGATGAATTATTGACTAGTATTTGAGGACTGAGAAAGTATTGATCAATTCGGCGAATTGCTGAATATTGGGAATTTGACGAGCAACTGAGCAAGTATTGCTCAATCCGACAAATTGATAATTTTGACGTGCAACTGAGCAAGTACTGCTCAATTCATCAAAATACTGAATGTTGATAATTTGACGTGCAATTGAGCAAGTATTTCTCAATTCGACAAATTACTGATAAATTACTAAATATTGATAGCTGGATCAATATTTGAGCAACTGAGCAAGTATTGCTCGATTCGACGAAATATTTATTGGTGACGTGACCCAATAAAATATTAAAATATTGGTAAGCTACAAAATATTATATGATTAATTCAGATGTTGGTTGTTGAATCCATCATAAATTCATTAGTGTTTGAATCATGCTCAGAGTGATGATTCGTGGAGTATTTATTCAAAACCCTAATTTCAGATCATAGTTGATGAATCGCTGAAAATAGGTCATGAGTGATAGAGGGACCGACCACATGGGATGATGGGCGTCCATGTGGCACCCAGTGCTCGAGTGAGCATGCACCAGGGTTATCAGTTTGAGGATTGGTGAAAGAATGATGATTAAATGATGGTTTCATCATTTACTGAAACATTGCTGGGTCCAGCATTAGGTGATAAAACCTAGGTATGAAAGATGGGGACCGACCAAGAGAGCATGGGACCGGCTCTTGGTGGTCACATGACCAGTTGTTGCCCTTTTGAGCAATCCCCAGGTTGGTTGGAGATAGTTTGGTCCCAATACAAGCATTTGAGCAAATTAGGTCAGAATTATGAAAACGTGTGGGACCGGCTTTGTGCAAGCCCTAAGGATGACCCTGGTCGGTCATGAAGGCATGCACGTGTTTCCGTGGTGCCCGTGTCTCCATACTGAGAGTTTCAGTATTTTCTGATGTGCGTTCGAGTAACGTTGTGAATTTTCAGAAGAGTTTCATCTTGACTGAAATTCTTGATTTTTGTTGGGATGAGCATGTATGCTCAATTGATCAATATTTTTTAAATATTAACATAAGTGTATTTTAACATTTAAAATTGTCGTGGGAGGCTAGCCGGTCGTGTGACCATGTTGGCTTTTGGTTTTTCATAATTTGAGCAAAATTTGAGAAGTTATGACGAAATCATGATTTTTGCTCAAACCCAGGAGTTTCATGAATCGAGGAAAATAATAATTATAAAAGACTAGGGATTGCAAGGCGTGGGACCGGCCATGGCTAGGGAATGGCCGGACGGCTATGTTACCCGGTCCCACACACCTTTCCCTATTTTATAATATTATTTTTCATGAATCCGTGAAGTTATGGAGAATCCATGAATTTTCGTTGAAACGGAGGAGTTTCATGAGTTTGGGGATAATAATTATAAAAAGCTAGGGATTATGAGGTGTGGGGTCGGCCACGGCTTGGGCATGGCCGGCCGGCAAGGTGGCCCGGTCCTGCACACCTTTCCCTATTTTATAATGTTATTTCATGAATCCATGAAGTTATGGGGAATTCATGAGTTTTGCACAAAAACAAGGAAAGTTTCTAAAATCATACATCAAGCACTGGTCGATGTTGGTATTGCTGTCAATATCATTTCTTTGAAAACTCTCAGAGTTGCAGGCAACACTCGACAAGAAGCAACTCACGCTCCTGCCTCAATCAGAGATCATGAAGGAATCCCCAAGGATGCTTACGGTTATATCATTCTCAAGATGAAAACGACTCAACTTGGACCGAAACCAAGTTTTACATAATTAGAGAAGATCCAGGATACGACATGATTCTTGGGCGGACATGGATTCATGCTGAAAAGGTAACTCCAACAACTTCAATTGCACACTTCTCTTTTGAAGAAAGCTCTAACTCAGAGGAAAGCTCCGACTCGGAAGAAATGGAGGATGCCCCACCATTCAAGCATCTAAAGAAAGTCCAAGCCCTGATAGGACTTACATAAAACCCTGAAAAAAACGCACATGAATTTTTCAGAAGATTCTGCACTCAGGCAAGTCTTATTCCTCCTCATGTGTCTATATTATCAACTTTAAAATATGCTGCCTTTGTCCGGGGACTCAATCTCACTCATGACCAAGCAATCATCAAATTCTATGAGTGGATAGTCTCGCCTCAGCAGTATTACACTAAATGGTTGGAGTTTCTCCAAATTGAGCACCCCATTGAAAGGTTTATCGCTGAATACATGGCTCAGTTCAACAAGCGATACCCCGCATACTCTCCCTTGCATGAGTGTCCACATGTGCAGAATTGGAAAACTCCATCAACATGGAATCCCACGGTACGAGAAATTCCGAACCAGCAGAAGATATTCAGTGCACGACCAACCAAGCCTAATAAGTTCCATGAAGGAGATTTAGTTCTTATGGAAACTAAACGCAATCTCCATTCTACAAAGCATTCCAACTTGGAAGGGACTTTTATGATTGCTAAGTCAGTCGCCGGAGGATATTATAAATTGGTTGACATCAAGGGCAAGAAAAGTATACCAGGGATTCATGAAAATTGGCTCAATATTTTTGATGCATGAAGCATCCGACATTGAGTGTTTTTATGTCCAAGACAAATGCTCAAGACATCTGACGTTTGCATCTTAGGATTTTCTTTTACATGTATTTTCAATTCCTCCAAAACGTTTGCAATACTTTCATTCGGTATTTGAATTCATCAATTTATCAAAAGTTCTTTTATTCAAGAAAAATCTCTATCAAATCCAAAATCCAAAAGAAAATCCTCAGACATTCATTCAGAACCAATCAGAAATTCAAAACCAAAATAAAACCTCACATCTCTCAGAAGTTCAAGGTTCAATAGATTATAGAAATAAAAACTAAAGGAAGCCGTCAAAGTAAGATTTCTGCTTCTCTTCATTCTCCAAGACTTGCAAGGCCGTTTTCTCCAACTCCAGCTTTTCGGTTAACTCAGCAATCTTAGCCATCTTCTCCACCACAACATTACTGGTGAAAGGTATGTTGTTCACTACTGCATCCTTGATGGTGTCGATTTTCTGATGAAGCCACTTCAAGTTAAAACCAAGTTCTTCAGATCTCTCCAAGTTGTACTCCCAATCAAAGAGTACATCTCCAGTGACAGTATTCCTGGCTCTGGTACGAATATCATCTATGACACGCAATATGCTTTCTAATTGAATTGTCAAGAAGTAGTTGCGTTCAATATCTCATGTAACCACAATATGACCATACATCTTCCACAACTTCTCATACATATCGGCATACTCAGTGGGAACGCTGAATCCGCAAATGGATACGTGATATGGAAGTGAAGCACCAAACGGAGGATCACAAACTATCCCTGCATTGGGGTATTCATGCAATATTATACGGTTCTCGATCATTGGGGTAACCTCAACAGTCGTAAGAACAGTTTTTTCTATTGCTGGAGCAGTCTCTTCCATTACGGGTCCGGTTTATTCTATCTCCAAAGTGGTGATAACTTGAGCATCATTCTCTTCGACAACTTCAGTAGCAACATTCTCATGACCCTGAGGTGCAGAGTTGGTAACTGATGAGCACGAAAGTGCGAAGCATTTTCACCCATAAATACATTAGATGGGACTCATTTGATCACTAATAAACTTGTTTGTAGGTGTTTTTATGAAATAAGCTCTTATGGAGAAAGTTGCTCGAAAAGTGGTTTTTGTACCCCGGAGGACACATGTTATTTGGACTCTCAGTTTTGGATAAGAGGATTGGATAAGGGGAGGAGCGGTGATTGCATTTGATTTGTAAAAGGAAGGATATATTCTCGGTTTGAAGAAAATAGAGGTGAAGATATTGTTTGTGTTATTACATGCTGATTTGGAGAAGATTTGCTGTGGGAGTATATTCTGCATTGATTGGAGGAGTTATATGGAAGGAAATGGAAAGAAGATATTCTGTTTTGATTTGTTATTATCATGAAGATAGTTCAACAGCTCATATACACGTAACAGAAAAGGGAAGGAGAATAAAATCTCCATGATTTAGCAGAGAAGTCAAAAAAAGATATTTTCGGGTTTAAGTGATTTGATTCTCTGAGTTATAGTAGGAAGTTAAGTAGGATATTCTTTTAATATTTGCGGATGTATAATGGGGGGTTTTGGGATGATCAAACAACTTAGAATCGCGTGATAATAATGGAAAATATTCCCGTGGAGAATAATGGAGTAAAGAGAGAATATTTGCGCATTGAACAAGAGATATTGGGTGCTGTTGAGACTATATAATGAGTTTAATGGAGTCATAGATGGGCATCGAGAGTTGGGAGATTTTGTAACGCCTGTTTAGCGGTTTATGATATTTTTCTCCTTTTCTTCATTGTAAACACCATTTGAGCTATTTAAAACATATTTTGAGAGTGTCTACATCATGAGTAGCTAAACCCCAACACTGGGACGACGGAGGAAGCCGAATTTCATACATGGGTAAAATTATTTTATTCTCTATATGACTTTTGCACTAATTAAAATAGAATTATGATTTTGATTAATTAGTTGTCATTTCATTTGATGGGTCATGCTTTCTTAGATTTTTTGATGTCCCATACTTAGGATTTACAACTAATATTTTGAGAATATATCTTGGCAAAAATAAGAGTCCATGTTTTTATTTATTGAGCTAGAATTATTGAAGAATAAATAATTGAACTTGATGATATGAATTCGGTGAAATCCTAGTCCCAGTAACTCTCGCTTTTATTTATCATTTTCATTAAATCTTTAAATTTAATCTTCACAAGTCTTAGAGTTCGAATCTTTACTACTACAACAACAATTAAAAATCACATAATTTTTGGCGCCGCCGACGCAGATTTGTCTTTAGGCTAGAGTTTTTAGATTTTATTTTTTTTAGGTTTTTATTTTATTTGTTCTTCTTTACGTTTTTGGGTTTTTGTCTTTTTTTTTTACAGAATTCGGAATTTGGAGCCAAAGAAAATTTTGCCAAAGCTTTTGGTGAATACTTAAAGACTTCGAGTGAAAGGCAAAGCGAAAGGAGCGAAAGAAGAAGATTTTTTTTATTTTATAAAAAAAAGAGAGAGAAAAAAAGAGAGACATTTTTTTTTTGTAGATCTTTTTTTTTAGACTTTCTTTTTCTTTTGCACTTTATATTTTTGGACTTTGGACTTTAAATTTTGGGACATTATTTTTTAAACCCTACGGAAGGGTAGTTTAAATATAAACTGTTTGCAGAGAAGGACGGTGATTATGATATCAACTCGGTCCCTCGGGTTTGTACATGACATAGGAGTCGTGGCCCGAGTCCACTACAAAGGTTCATCTCCCGTCTGGTACGGGAGTTAAGTTTGTCGAAACACTCGTGAATCCCCTGTCAGTGAGTTACTGTCTTCCTTCGTATGCATATATGTTGAGGACTTGAAAACGACTGCTTTAATTTCCTAGTAAAGGGCAAGGACTGGCCATACAAGATAAGGTTTCGGATTTCATCACCGTTCTCTTCTTGCACGCCTTAGGAAAACGACACCAAACGCGAACCTAAGCCTAAAATTTTGACTAGAACGAGACCGATAGGGTAACGAGCTTAACAGGAAAGTCATTCGAAAAATATTGGTTACTCTTTTAAGAATACTTCGAAGTTCTTGACGGTTTCTGTAAGTTGAATGCGTGATTGCGCCGCCTTGTAATACCGGTGAGGTCTTGGGTATCAAAGCTCCACCGAGCTTCCCTCGCCTATATTCAACTTACTTTGACTCGGATTGATTGCATAGGGGTTTTCTTAAATTGTAACAAATTCCCGTTCGAAGGATTAGAAGCTGGTCTAGAAACAATCTAAGTGGAGCCATCATGCTTTTTGTTTGCTAGAAATCAGTAGGTTTGCTGTGGTGGAGTCAGCCTTGTTTGTGTTTGCATAGAACATCCCTTCCTTTTTAGGACTTTTCTTTTTGATTTTGTTTTTCTAGTGTATGCCCGAAGTTTTTAAACGGGCTTGGAAAAGAAACACTCTAGGTCGTTTGATTAGTGACAAACCTAGTAGTTCTTCTTGTGAAGGCGGGGAGCTCGAAGACTCTTCTTTTGAGAACCCCGTTTTTGGAAACTTCAGCTTTAAGAATCTGTCTCTTCGTGAGGAAAGTACCCCTACTACTCCTAGTCCTTTGGTAGTGCCAAAAATGGCAACTTTGAAAGCTTTGTTAAACCCAACTAGGACCTCTCGTCCGTCTTGTATCAAGTTAGCTGAAACCGAGGCAAATTATGAACTGAAACCTGGGACTTTACAGATGCTCCCAATGTTTTTAGGTAAGGAGAATGAGAACCCCTATTTCATGTTAGGGAATTTGAGGAAGTTTTTAGTACTTTGAAAATTAAAAACCTAAGTGATGATGCGTTGAAACTTAGGTTATTCCCCTTTTCCTTAAAAGATAAAGCCAAATATTGATGTATAGTTTGGACTCTGAGTCAATTGAAACCTATGACCAACTTACTTCTGCCTTTATACATAAGTTTTTCCCAAGGCATAAAACATCGTCTATTAGGACACAAATACGTACTTTTGCCCAACAATAGGGAGAATCTGTATATAGGTACTTAGAAAGGTTCAATGACTTGATATCTCAATGTCCTCATCATGGTTTGGAGAAGGTTAGGTTAGTTCAGATCCTCTACGAGGGTTTATATTATTCAACAACAATCATGGTTGAGTCCTTATGCACAGGTAGGTTTGAGAATAAAACTGTTGATGAAGCGATGACATTTTTGAATGAAATCGCTGATAAGACCCAACAATGGGAAAATAGTAGGGAACCCCAGAAAACAATTCTTCTAAGTAGAGGAAATGTTAATAGGGTAGAAGGATCTCATGAGTCGGATGCCAAAATAGCAGTTATAGCCAAAAGGTTAGAAGCCTTAGAATTAGGTCATTCTAGTGGTAGTAGTGGAAGAAATGAGCCTTTTTGGGAAGGCCATGATGTTGAAGAGCAAGCCAATTCTCTTTATAACAACACTAGGTTTGATAACCGACAGAAGTTTGAGCCATATTCAGAAACCTATAACCCTGGCTGGAGAAACCATCCAAACCTTTCTTGGTCCAAGGGCCAGAATCAGGGTCAGTCTAGTAATACTCATGTTCCCCCAGGTTTTGGCTATACTAAGAATCCTTCAGCTCCGGCACAGTTTCAGAACCCTTCGGATAAGAAGATTATGAGTTTAGAAAAGTCTCTTGCTTTGTTAACTCGTAACACTGTGCAGTTTCAGCAATCTATTGCTCAAGGTTTAGAAGAAAATAAGAGAATATGTCAGGCTAACTCTCAGGCTATTTCCGAGTTAAAAACCCAGGTTAGTAAGATAAATGAGTCTTTAAGAGAAAGATGTAAGCTTCCTAGTCAGACTCAACCCAACCCTATAAGAATTAATGAAATAGGTGAAAGACCATCTGATCATGTGAATGCTATTAAAACCCTTAGGAGTGGTAGAGTGATAGACAACAAGGTTTCCATGCCTGATAATGAACATGCTGTAGTTCACCCTTCTGAACAAGAAACTGAGGAGACTGATAGAGTCTCTAAAGAGACCAATGAGGGTCATATTGAACCCGGCTTTGTCCCTAGAGCCCCATTCCCACAGCTGCTAGTTCCAACTAAGAGGGAGTCCAATTTTAATGATATATTGGAGGTTTTTAAGCAGGTAACTATCAACCTTCCACTACTAGATGCAATTAAGAAAATTCCCTCTTATGCCAAGTTTCTCAAGGATATGTGTACGCGAAAGCGAAAGCTTAATGTCCAGAAGAAAGCCTTTCTAGCTAGTCAGGTGAGTTCTATTATTCAGAATACCACTACTCCTAAGTATAAAGACCCAGGGTCCCCTACCATTTCTTGCACAATAGGTAAATACCGTGTTGAGAAAGCGTTGCTTGACTTAGGAGCTAGTGTGAACTTACTACCATATCATGTGTACCTTAAGCTAGGACTTGGTGAGATGAAACCTACCCAGATGACACTTCAGTTAGATGATAGGTCCGTTAAAATTCCTCGTGGTATGATCGAGGATGTTCTCATAGAGGTTGACAAGTTTATTTATCCAGTGGATTTTGTTATCCTAGATACCCAACCTGTCCCTGACCCAGAGAACCAGATACCGGTAATTTTAGGTCGCTCGTTTTTAGCTACATCCAATGCGATCATTAACTGTCGAAATGGTATTATGAAATTGTATTTTGGTAATATGACTATTGAGCTGAACATTTTTAATATTAGTAAGCTACCCTCTAAAGTAGATGACTCGAAGATAGAAGAGGTGAACATAATAGGAACATTAGTCGAGGAGTCATTACCAAACACTTTGTTAGAAGATCCATTAGAGAAATGCCTAGCTCACTTTGGGATTGATTTTGATGATGATAATGTGATTAATGAGGTGAATGCTTTGTTAGACTCGACCCCTTTGTTAGATACTAGTAATGGATGGAAACCTAAAATCGAATCACTACCAGTTTCTAAGTCTACCCTAGTTCCTTCATTGGAAGAGCCTCCTAAGTTGTACCTAAAACCATTGCCAGATTCGATGCAATATAGGTTTTTCGGCCCGTATGAGACTTTACCTATGATTATTTCTTCCGTCTTGGATAGTGACCAGGAAAGTAGGCTAGTAACCGTCCTTCAAAACAACAAGGAAGCTTTAGGGTGGACCATAGCTGACATTAAGGGTATAAGTCCCACTGTTTGTATGCATCAGATCTATTTAGAGAGTGATACCAAACCTTCTAGTGAGATGCAACGTCGACTAAACCCTAATATGAAAGAGGTAGTTCGAAACGAGGTCCTTAAATTGTTAGATGCAGGCATTATCTACCCCATTTCATACAGTAAGTGGGTCAGCCCCGTTCAGGTTGTACCCAAGAAATCCGGTATTACTGTAGTCCAGAATGATAAAAATGAGTTAATACCGACCCGAGTGACCACGGGTTGGCGTGTTTGTATTGACTATAGGAAATTGAACAAGGTCACTAGGAAGGACCAATTCCCCCTTCCCTTCATCGACCAAATGCTAGAGACATTAGCTGGACATAGTCACTACTAATTTTTAGATGGCTACTCTGGATATAATCATATCGTTATTGCCCCAGAAGACCAGGAGAAAACCACTTTTACCTGTCCCTTTGGTACCTTTGCGTATAGACGCATGCCTTTCGGGCTTTGTAATGCCCCTACGACTTTTCAGCGTTGCATGATGAGCATATTTTCTGACATGGTAGAACGGTTCTTAGAGGTCTTTATGGATGATTTTTCAGTGTTTGGTTCGTCTTTCGAAGAGTGCTTGCATCATTTGTCACTAGTGTTGACTAGGTGTAAGGAAAAAAATTTAGTGCTTAATTGGGAGAAATGTCACTTCATGGTTCGTTCAGGAATTGTTTTAGGGCATATCGTATCTTCTAAGGGTATAGAGGTAGATAAAGCTAAAGTTGACCTTATTAAGACTTTAGTCCCAAAAACCGTAAGAGATATTAGGTCATTCTTAGGGAATGCAGGTTTTTATCGTCGATTCATTAAGGATTTTAGCCTAATTTCTAGACCTCTTTGCAATTTTCTTGCAAAAGATGTTAAGTTTGTCTTTGATGATGCTTGTTTAGAGGCTTTTGAGAAGCTTAAGAATTTACTCACTACCGCCCCCACAGTCCAGGCACCCAACTGGAACCTACCCTTTCAGATAATGTGTGATGCTTCAGATTATGCTATTGGTGTTGTGCTAGGTCAGCGAGAAAGCAAATTACTTCATGTGATTTACTATGCTAGCAAAACTCTGAATGATGCCCAGTTGAACTATACCACTACCGAGAAGGAATTTTTAGCCATTGTGTTTGCCTTAGACAAGTTTAGACCCTATCTCTTAGGTTCTAAGATCATCATATATATTGATCATGCTGCTTTGAAGTCTAAGAAGGATACAAAACCTAGATTGATTAGGTGGATCCTTTTGTTACAAGAGTTTTCTCCAGACATTAGAGACAAAAAGGGTGCCGAAAATGTTGTAGCAGACCACTTGTCTAGGCTAGTTGTTAGATCCCCTGATGATTCCCTTCATATAAGGGATAGCTTTCCTGATGAATAATTGTTCTTTGTTACCCAATTACCTTGGTATGCGAATATAGTGAACTATCTTGTTACTGGTCGAATGCCCCAACATTGGGGTAAACAAGATCGTTCTAGTTTTTTAGCTGAGGTTAAGCAATTATTTTGGGATGATCCTTATTTGTTTAAGTATTGTCCAGACCAGATTATTAGGAGATGTATACCTGAGAGTGACCAGTCCAGTATTATTTCCTTTTGTCATGATCATGCTTGTGGGGGTCACTTTAGTGCTAAGAAAACTGCTGCTAAGATATTGCAGTGTGGATTCTATTGGCCTTCGTTGTTTAAAGACTCCCACAGTTACTGTGTGACTTGTGAACGTTTCCAGATATTAGGAACCGTTTTCCGTAGGAACATGATGCCCTTGAACCCTATTTTAGTTGTGGAGGTCTTTGACGTGTGGGGTATTGACTTTATGGGTCCGTTTCCTAATTCTTTTGGTAACTTATACATCCTTGTCGCTGTAGACTATGTCTCTAAGTGGATTGAGGCGGCTGCGTGTAAAACCAATGACCATAGGGTTGTAATTGAGTTCTTGAAAAATAATATACTTACACGTTTTGGTACACCGCGAGCTATAATTAGTGATGGAGGGTCGCACTTTTGTAATGGACCTTTTAGGATTTTGATAAAAAAATATGGTATTACACATAAGGTAGCTACCCCATATCATCCACAGACTAGTGGTCAGGTAGAAGTTTCCAATAGGGAGATAAAACGTATATTAGAGAAAACAGTTAATCCTAATCGGAAAGACTGGTCGTCTAGGCTTACTGATTCCTTATGGTCTTATCGTACTGCGTTTAAGACCCCCATTGGAATTTCACCTTATCGACTTGTGTATGAAAAGGCATGTCACTTACATGTTGAGTTAGAACATAGAGCTTATTGGGCTGTTAAGCAGCTAAATTTTTCGTAGAGATGCATATGATAGACACATTTTTGTGTCTAATTTGTCTCGATTCTATAATTGATAGTGCTCATTTTTGTACTTATTATGGTGTTTTATGTGTGTATAGGTATTTTTGGCCAATAATCATTTTTGGAAAAATCGGCTCGAAAAGTTGGTAAAAGCCCCCGGAGGACACATGCTATTCGGACTCTCACTATGGATAAGGGGTACCCAAATTACTAAGGGGCACCCTCAAGACACCCTCAAGGAAGCTTCTATTCGCACCCCTGCTCTGGATAGGGGGCGCCTCTTCTTCACAATTCAAATGAATCCTTTTGGCGGGAAGCTGTTGCAGCAGCGAAGCATATCTGGAGATCGAATTTTGAGTGATTTATAAGGAGATTCAGTGGCTTATTTTCGTTGGACTGGACCTGTGATAGCATAACAAGGTCGCTGTGATTGATGGGACCCAACCATTTGGGCTAGATAGGAAGGGAGAAGCAAATAGAGGAGGTGAAGTTTACCGGAGTTGTTATCGTCATTTGGGTGAGATTATGTCAGAGTTTGACGTGGAGATGGATTGGGATTATCTTGATTCATCGAAACAGGGTTGGTAATCCCTTTAGATTCAAAAATAGAGGAGGAAATCATCGAGTTTGCTAAAACAGGGAGTTCTGTGTATTCTCGGATATTTTGGTTTATGTATGGAAGTACCAGAGGATTTTACGTTATGAATTGAGTCCTTATTCAGTCTACAGGGAGTACTTGAGAGTTTGGAGAACCAAGTTGACGCGTAGATAAGCTTGGAAGTGAAAGAAATCCCGAGAATTAAGGTGGAGAAAAAGATAAGAATAACCGAGGATTTCTTGAGATTCAATCGACCTGTGGGCTATAAAAGGAGTTCGGATATGTCATAGAAGGGTTACGCATACTTTGGGGAAGTTTAGAAACTGAACAGAGCTAAGAAAAATTCACAGAGAAGAATAGCTGAGTTGCAGTCGAGAGGAAAAAGAAGAACAGAGAACCGTCACCTTTTCTTTCAAACTGTAACGATTTTCCAACAACTATTACTGTTAGTATTTCTTTGTAACACTGCTTTCTGTAACAGTGCGTTTTGTAACAATTACAACTGTTACAAACACGCTGCTTCATACCTTCTCTTCTATTTAATCAACTTTTGAGCAACAAACATGTATCTTGAGCAAGTGATTAACATGAGGAGCTAAACCCCATTGCTGAGGCGATAGAGGAAGCTATTTTTCCAACAAGAAGTGGTATATTCTATTTCATCTACTTATTGCAATTATGATTATGATTATTTTCCTTGAGCTATAATTGAATATGATTTCTACTTGAGTGATTGTGATCTATTTTGATGAAGTATGCTTAGTTTATAGACTTTTGAGGCTTCATACTTGATATTTACAATTATTGCTTTTGAAAATCTACTTGTTGCAATGTTTTAGAATCAAATTGAATGAGAAAATTGCATAAATATAAAGATTGGATTAAATCACTTTGAACTTGAAAAAATAGTGGAATCGTAGCCTCAGTTGTCTTTTAATATTGATATCAACTTTGTCAGTGTTTGCTATTATTATTAGTGAGTTTTCTATTTTAGTTTTAGAATTTAAGTCTATATTTTATCCTTCGCAAGTCTGAGAATCGAACCACTTTTACCACTATCTATAAACCACATCAATTTTTGGCACCGCTGCCGGGGATTTGATTTTAGGGTTTTAGACTTATTTTTCTTTTATTTTTTAGATTTTTATTATATTTGTTCTTTTTTACGTTTTTGGGTATTTATCTTTTGTCTACAGGTTTTGGATCATAGAGAGAATTGAGCCAAGGAGTTTGGTGATTTCGTAAAGATTGGATCTTAAAGCATAAAGACTTGGAGCGAAAGATTAAAGCGAAAAGAACGGAAAAGAAGACAATTTATTTTTAGTTATTTTTCTTTATTATTAAAAAAAAAGAGAGAGAACTGTATTAGGATTTGTTATTTTTGTAATTTTTTCTTTTCTTTTTGGACACTTGGACATTAAACTTTGGACATTATTATTTTTAAACCCTAAGGAAGGGTTGGTTTAAATATAAATTGTGTGCAGAGAAGGACGGTGATTACGATATCGCCTCGGCCCCTCGGGTTCGTACATGACATAGGAGTCGTGGCCCGAGTCGACTACAGCGGTTCTTCGCCCGTCTGGTACGGGAGGTAAGTTTTTCGAAACACCCGCGAATCCCCTGTCAGCGGGTTTACTGTATTCCTTCGTTTGCATATATGCTGAGGACTTGAAAACAGATGCTTTAATTTCCTAGTAAAGGGAAAGGACTGGCCATACAAGATAAGGGTTCGGATTTCATCACCGTTCTCTTCTTGCCCGCCTTAGGAAAACGACACCAAACGCGAACCTAAGCCTAAAATTTTGACTAGAACGAGACCGATAGGGTAACGAGCTTAACAGGAAAGTCATTCGAAAAATATTGGTTACTCTTTTAAGCATACTTCGAAGTTCTTGACGGTTTCTGTAAGTTGAATGCGTGACTGCGCCGCCTTGTAATACCGGTGAGGTCTTGGGTACCAAAGCTCCACCGAGATTCCCTCGCCTCTATTCAACTTACTTTGACTCGGATTGATTCCAGAGGGGTTTGCTTAAATTGTAACGAATTCCCGTTCAAAGGATTAGAAGCTGGTCTAGAAACAATCTAAGTGGAGCCATCATGCTTTTTGTTTGCTAGAAATTTAGGTTTGATTTGGTTGAGTCAGCCTTGTTTTGTGATTGCATAGAATTCCCTACCTTATTCTGTTGCATGCCTGAACGTAAAAGAGACGCTCTAGGTAGATTTGTTAAAGAGAAACCTAGTAGTTCTAAGCATCTCTATTACCTCAATTTAGAAAGTCCGATTCTTGAAAATTCCGCTTTTGAATGTCCGTTTGAGGAGAAAATCCCTGATAGTCCAATAGCACCAGAAATGGAAACTTTGAAAGCTTTGTTGAACCCTACTAGGACTACTTGTCCCTCGTGTATCAAGTTACCTGAAACTGAAGCAAATTATGAACTTAAGCCTGGAACCTTACAGTTGCTCCCAATCTTTTTAGGGAAAGAAAATGAAAACCCATATTTCCATGTTAAGGACTTTGAGGAAATTTGTAGTACCCTGAAAATTAGAAACCTTGATGATGATGCTTTGAAACTCAGGTTATTCCCCTTTTCCTTAAAAGATAAAGCCAAGACGTGGCTGTATATTTTGGATTCCGAATCAATTGAAACATATGAACAACTTACATCTGCCTTTTTGAACAAGTTTTTCCCTAGGCACAAAACATCGTCTATTAGGACGCAAATCTGTACGTTTTCGCAACAAGAGGGAGAGTCTTTGTATAGGTATTTGAAAAGGTTCAATGATTTATTAGCCCAATGTCCTCATCATGGTTTAGAAAAGGTTAGGTTAGTTCAGATCCTTTATGAGGGTTTAGATTATCCCACTACAACTACAGTAGAGTCGATGTGTATAGGTGGGTTTGAAAACCAAACAGTTGATGATGCGATGACATATTTGCATGAAATCGCCGAAAAGACCCAACAATGGGAAAGCAATAGGGTACCCCAGAAAACAATTCTTCTAGGCAGAGGAAACGTTAATAGGGTAGAAGGAAGCTTTGAATCAGATGCCAAAATTGCTGCTATAGCGAAAAGGTTAGAAGCTTTAGAAGTGGGTCACACTAGTGGTAGATTGGAGCCTTTTTGGGAAGGCCAGAATAATGAAGAGCAAGCCAATGCTCTCTATAATAACACTAGGTATGATAACCGTCAGAAGTTTGACCCATATTCAGAAACCTATAATCCTGGTTGGAGAAACCATCCGAACCTTTCATGGTATAAGGGCCAGAGTCAAGGTCAGTTTAGTAATTCTAATGCTCCCCCAGGTTTTGGTTACACTAAGAATTCATCAGGCCCAGAAAAAAAAACGACTAGCTTACATGAATCTATTAAGATGTTAGCAAAAACTCAGGATATGTTAGCACAGAGCCAAATTAGTTTTCAACAGGAAACCAAGCAGAACTTTCAAACTAATGCCCAGAGCCTTGCTAAGATAGAACTTCAAGTCGGCCAAATAGCTAAGACCTTAAGTGAGAGAAATAACGGAAGGCTCCCTAGTCAGACTACCCCCAACCCTAGAGGAGTTCATGAAGTAGGTGCAAAACCATCGAATCAATTGAATGCTATTAGAACCCTTAGGAGTGGTAGAGTAGTAGACAATCAGGTAACCATGCCCGATAGTGAACATACTGTAGTTCACCCCTCAGGATCTCATCCCTCAGGACCACTGTCTGAGGGGACAGATAAAATTTCCAATGATGCTAATTCGGTTCCTGAGAGGTCTGATTCTGTGCCTAGAGCCCCATTTCCCCAGCTATTAGCATCAACAAATAAGGAATCGAACTTTAATGACATATTGGAGGTTTTTAAGAAATTTACCATAAACCTTCCTTTATTAGATGCAATTAGGCAAATTCCTGCTTATGCCAAGTTCCTTAAGGATATGTGTACGCGAAAGCGAAAACTTAGCGTCCATAAGAAAGCCTTTTTAGCTAGTCATGTAAGTTCAATCATTCAGAACACTACCACTCCAAAGTAGAAAGACCCAGGTTCCCCAACCATTGATTGTACAATAGGTAAACACCGGGTAGAAAAAGCTTTAATTGACTTAGGATCCAGTGTGAACTTACTGCCGTACCATGTGTACTTACAACTAGGACTTGGTGAAATGAAACCCACTCAGATAACACTTCAGTTAGCTGATAGGTCTGTCAAAATTCCTCGAGGTGCTATCGAGGATGTTCTTATTGAGGTCGACAAGTTTATTTGTCCAGTGGATTTCGTGGTCCTAGATACCCAACCTGTCCCTGACCCAGAGAACCAGATACCTGTGATTTTAGGTCGCCCATTCTTAGCTACGTTTAATGCGATCATAAACTGTCGAAATGGTGTGATGAATTTATCCTTTGGTAATATGACTATCGAAATGAACATTTTTAATGTCAGTAAGATACCTTATGAGCTAGATGACACATGTGTTGAAGAGGTGAATATGATAGAATCCTTAGTTCAGGAGTCATTACCAAACATCTTGTCTGAAGACCCATTAGAGAGTTGTCTATCCCATTTTGGTTTAGATTTTGACGATGATAGTACCATTGAAAAAGTGAATGCTCTATTAGATTATACCCCTGTGTTAGAAACTGATAGATGGAAAGCTAGGTTCAAACTATAACCAGCTTCTGAGACTACCTCAGTTCCTTCCTTAGAAGAGCCCCCTAAGTTGGACCTCAAACCACTACCAGATAACCTGAAGTATGTGTTCTTAGGCCCATCTGAGACTTTACCTGTGATTATTGCTGCCGACTTGGATAGTGATCAGGAAAGTAGGATAGTAAAAGTACTTCAAGATAATAAGGAAGCTTTGGGGTGGTCTATAACAGACATTAAGGGTATTAGTCCTACCGTTTGTATGCATCAGATTCATTTAAAGGAAGACTCCAAACCTTCTATGGAGATGCAACGTCGACTGAACCCTAACATGAAAGAAGTAGTTCGAAAAGAGGTGCTTAAGTTGTTAGATGCGGGTATTATCTACCCAATTTCAGACAGTAAGTGGGTCAGCCCCGTTCAGGTTGTTCCCAAGAAATCAGGCATCACTGTAGTCCAGAATGAGGATAATGAGTTAATCCCAACCCGAGTGACCACGGGATGGCGTGTCTGTATATACTATAGGAAATTGAACAAGGTAACAAGGAAGGATCACTTTCCCCTTCCTTTTATCGACCAAATGCTAGAAAGATTAGCTGGATATAGTTTCTATTGCTTTTTAGATGGATTTTCCGGATATAATCAGATCGTTATTGCCCCAGAAGACCAAGAGAAAACCACTTTTACCTGTCCCTTTAGTACCTTCGCGTATAGACGCATGCCTTTCGGGCTGTGTAATGCCCATGCGACTTTTCAGCGTTGTATGATGAGCATATTTTCTGATATGGTAGAACGGTTTTTAGAGGTCTTTATGGATGATTTTTCAATGTTTGGTTCATCTTTTGATGAGTGCTTGCATCATTTGACATTAGTGTTGACTAGGTGTAAGGAAAAGAATTTAGTGCTTAATTGGGAAAAATGTCATTTCATGGTTGAATCAGGAATTGTTTTAGGGCACATCATTTCTTCAAAGGGTATAGAGGTAGACAAAGCCAAATTTGACCTTATTAAGACTTTACAGGTCCCAAAAACCATAAAAGACATTAGGTCATTCCTAGGGCATGCAGGTTTTTACCGTCGATTCATTAAGGATTTTAGCTTGATTTCTAGACCTCTTTGCAATTTGCTTGCAAAAGATGTTAAGTTTGTCTTTGATGATGCTTGTTTAGAGGCTTTTGAGAAGCTTAAAAATTTACTCACTACCGCTCCCATAGTCCAGGCACCCAACTGGAACCTACCCTTTGAGATTATGTGTGATGCTTCTGATTATGCTATAGGCGTTGTGTTAGGTCAACGTGTTGACAAATTAATTCATGTGATTTACTATGCTAGCAAAACTCTGAATGATGCCCAGTTGAACTATACAACTACAGAGAAGGAACTGTTAGCCATCGTGTTTGCCTTGGATAAGTTTAGATCCTACCTATTAGGTTCTAAGATTGTAATATATACTGATCATGCTGCTTTGAAATAAGTTTTGTCTAAGAAGGATACCAAACCTAGATTGATTAGGTGGATCCTATTGTTACAAGAATTTTCTCCGGACATTAGAGACAAAAAGGGTGCTGAAAATGTAGTAGCAGACCACTTATCTAGGCTAGTTGTTAGTTCCCCTAGTGATTCCCTTCCTATAAGGGATAGCTTTCCTGATGAACAATTGTTCTCTGTTTCCCAATCACCTTGGTATGCAAATATAGTGAATTATCTTGTTTCTGGTCGAACCCCTCAACATTGGGGTAAACAAGATCGTTCTAGGTTTTTAGCCGAGGTTAAGCATTTATTTTGGGACGATCCTTATTTGTTTAAGTATTGTTCAGACCAGATTATTAGGAGATGTGTACCTGAGAGTGACCAGTCCAGTATTCTTTCCTTTTGTCATGAACATGCTTGTGGGGGTCATTTTAGTGCTAAGAAGACTTCTGCTAAGATATTGCAATGTGGCTTTTACTGGCCTTCGTTGTTTAAGGACTCCCATAGTCACTGTGTCTTGTGATCGTTTCCAGAGGTTAGGGACCATTTCCCCTATAAATATGATGCCTTTGAACCCTATTTTAGTGATTGAGGTCTTTGATGTGTGGGGCATTGATTTTATGGGTCCATTTCCTAATTCTTTGGGTTATCTTTACATACTTGTCGCTGTAGAATATGTGTCTAAGTGGGTTGAGGCGGTTCCGTGTAAAACAAATGACCATAGGGTCGTAATTAAGTTTTTGAAAGAGAATATACTTACACGTTTTGGTACACCGCGATCTATAATTAGTGATGGGGGTTCACACTTTTGTAATAGACCGTTTGCTCTGTTAATGAAACAATATGGTATTACCCACAAAGTAGCTACCCCGTATCACCCACAGACTAGTGGTCAGGTAGAGGTTTCCAATAGGGAAATTAAGCGTATTTTAGAGAAAACAGTTAATCCTAATAGGAAAGACTGGTCGTCGAGGCTTACTGATGCCTTATGGGCTTACCGTACCGCGTTTAAGACACCCATTGGAATGTCACCCTACCGTTTAGTATTTGGAAAGGCATGTCACTTGCCTGTTGAGTTAGGGCATAGAGCCTATTGGGCTATTAAGCAATTAAACTTTTCACTTGACAAGGCAGGAGCTCACAGAAATCTCCAGCTCAATGAGTTGGACGAGATTCGTAGAGATGCATACGATAGTGCTAAGGAGTATAAGAACAAAACGAAACTTGTGCATGATAAGAATATTTTACGGAAGTCATTTTCTCCAGGTCAAAAAGTTCTTATGTATGACACTCGTTTGTATCTATTCCCCGGGAAACTGCGCTCTCGGTGGACCGGTCCTTTTGTGGTCCGTACTATTTTTCCTCGTCTCTTCAATTCCCTGAAAAACCAGCGACTCGTTTTACCCATCTATAACCGAGATTATTCCATTGATGCACAAGTCCCCCAGTTGTTGTTCAGTGACATTTGGGTGACAATCCAAAGCTTGGCCTTTGAGCCTCTTCACATAATCGTTCGGATGTTCATTGCTCTTCTGAGACATTCTTCCTAAGTCGGAGAGAGTAATCTTCTCTGAGACGAAGAAGTATTTCGGGTAGAAAGCATTAACCATTTCTCCCCAGCCACTGATGCTCCCAGGTGCAATGTTGTTGTACCATGTGTATGCTCTACCTGTCAGAGATTTCGAGAATTCCTTCAGACGGAGTACATGGTTGTGTTCAGATTCGCCTAATGCTTCCAGGAATCGAGAGACATGTTCTCGAGCGTTCTCCATTCCGTTGTACATAGTGAACGTTGGAGAGGTGTAACCCTTCGGGAGAGGAATTCTTTGTGCAGCAGTATATGGAGGTTGATGACGATGAACAAATGGTGTTTTGTCTTTTCCTTGATCCTCCATGAAGCGTTCCAGGTCCTCACGGGTGATGAATCCTACAGGTTCCTTCATTGGTGGGTTGTTTGCAGCCTTGTGGACTTCATCATCATCTGCTACACGAATTGGAGTGACTTCAGGATCAGCGGCCGAAGATGTTTCTTTGGATTTTGTCTTCTCCTTTATAAAATCACCTATGGTAGGTGGATTTTCTATGATTTCTTCGGGAGAGCGGACGAACAGGGGATGGTCTCTAATGTTGGTTTGAGGAGGAGTAGTATCAACAGCACCGGTATTGGAAGCAGGAGTGGTTTCTGGAGTACCACCATTGTTTCTAGTGATAGCGTCGTTTGTGTTAGGCTTTGTAACTGAACCTGACCTAAGATCAACCATTTTGTAAAAGTTGAGATTGCAACCGAGAGATTAATCTCCCACTGTGGTCACCAATCTGTGGATAGGGAAAAAACCGTTCGTGGTTTTTAAGGAAATGAAGAGACGAGCGTGCGGACGAGACTCCTAAACCGAGCAAACTACTTAACTTCACATAGATTCACTGCAAAGGGAGTGCTTATATTCGAGAGATCAATCTGCAGGACTCCGGCCTAAACCAAGTCAATGGTTGTTCCAGAGTCAATTCGGTCACAAAGAGGGAGATGGGTTGATCTGTAGGAGGGAAGCTGAGAATTTTTTGGGATCAATGATGATCAAGGATTGTGGATGTATTGAAGGTTTCTGCAAAATTGATGAACTGTTGAGTTCGAATAAGTTATTGTCGATTAATGGAATTTCTGAGAGTAATTTCTCGAAAAAAAATTCTTCAATCATGGATTCAGAGACTTATTTATATTGTTAGAATAGCAAACATATTGAACCCCAATAAGTGTGATAGTTTCTTGAGTGAAAGAGTGGGAAAGTGGGAAGTCGTGGTGAAACCAGTTCCAGGTCGTGCGGGGACTTGGTTAACTATCCACCAACTACTTTGATAACTCCTTCAACTGTTTACACGACTTACTCACATTTCTCGTCGTGGATGTATCCACGTGCCGTAGGCTGCCAGACCAAAACCCTAAGTGATATCCCCCCATGTGACGTGATTGATGTCTCATGAATTGTGGAGTCTGCATGACAAACGTTTACTGATTAGACAATGAGTCTAAGTTTTATTGAATTGAGCATGAGTGATGAATTCTCAGTGATTCATGGATCAGACATACGTGTTCTTATGTTGATATTACTCGTCTGAGGGAATATTATTAAATTCGAGCAACTGAGCAAGTATTGCTCAATTCGTCGAATTACTGAATATTGATAATTCGGTCAATATTTGAGCAACTGAGCAAGTATTTCTCAATTTGACGAGTTGTTTATTGGTGCCGTGACCCAATAGAATATTAATTAAAATATTTGTATACTACCAAATATTACATAATTAATCCAGATGTTGATTGCTGAATCAACATGAATTCATTAGTGTTTGAATCTTGCTCAAAATGATGATTCGTGGAGCGTTTATTCAAAACCCTAATTTTGATCAATTGCTCGTCAATTTATGAATTGTTGAAAATAGGTCATGCATGATAGAGGAACCGACCACATGGGATGATGGATGTTCATGTGGCGCCCAAGTGCTCGAGTGAGCATGCACCAGGATCCTTAGTTGGCTGGTTGGTGAAAGAATGGTGATTAGGTGATAAAACCTAATTATGGAGAAGTGAGGGACCGACCGAGAGGGTATGAAACCGTCCCCTGGTGTTCGTGGGACCAGCTGATGGTCGTTTGAGAAAACTCCACGTTGGTTGAAGAGAGTTTGGGCCCAATGTGAGCAATTGAGCAAATTAGGTCAAAATTGTGAAGATGCGTGGGACCGGCTTTGTGCAAGACTTAGGTCTGATCTTGGTCGGTCAGGGAAGCATGCCCGTGTCGCGACAATGTTCGTGTCTTAGTTTTGAGAGTTTCATTATTTTCTGATGTCTATTTGAGCGACATTGTGAATTTTCAGAAGAGTTTCATCTTGACTGAAATTCTTGATTTTTTCTCGAATGAGCATGCGTGCTCATTTGATCAATATTTGTTAATATTAAAATAAGAATATTTTAACATTGAATACTGCCGTGGGAAACTAGCCGGTCGTGCGACCATGTCGTCTTTTGGTTTTTCATGGATTGAGCAAAATTTGAGGAATTGTGAAGAAATCATGATTTTTGCTCAAACCGAGGAGTTTCATGAGATGAAGAAAATAATAATTATAAAAATTAGGGATTGCAAGGTGCGGGACCGGCCACAGCTAGGGCATGGCCGACCAGCCATGTTGCCTGGTCCCGCGACAACTTTCCCTATTTTATATGATTATTTTTCATGAATTCGTGAAACTATGGAGAAACCATGAGATTTTGTTGAAACGGAGGACTTTCATGAGATAGGGAAATAATAATTATGAGAGATTAGGGATTGCAAGGTGTGGTACCGGACACGGATAGGGCATGGTCGGTTGGCTATGTTACCCGGTCCTGCACATCTTTCCCTATTTTATATGATTATTTTTCATGAATTCGTGAAACTATGGAGAAACCATGCATGAGCTTTTTTTGAAACGGAGGAGTTTCATGAGATTAGGGAAATGTGTGGGACCGGCCACGGCTAGGGCATGGCCGGCTGGCTATGTTGCCCGGTCCCGCACACCTTTCCCTATTTTATATTATTATTTCTCATGAAACCATGAAAATATGGAGAAACCGTGAGTTTTGCTCAAACAAGGAAAGTTGCTAGATTGAAGGAGTTTTCATGAGTTCATGAAAATAAAAAAAAAAGAAGGAAAAACAATGGAAGTGGCACGGGACCGGCCACGGCTAGGGCACGATCGGCCAGCCGGTGGGTCCGGGCCCATGAGCGCCTCTTATTATTTCCTCTCTCCTGTTTTGTGTAGGATTCCTCATTCGTCCATATTTTTGAATGCTCGTTTATGCATTCGGGTGCTCGATCGTGCATCATTGTTAAGTACACTTGCACCATTTTATGGGGCTTACTCAGTGATAGTCCAGATGCACGATTGTTGAGTATTTATTACTAATTTATGAAATTCACTGGATAATGATTCATGAAACTGAGTAATAAAAGTGAGTAGTTATTTATTATCAATCCATAGGATCTGCCGTGGATTCGACCTTGAATTCGGAATAATAAAATGAGCATTACCATCCCATGGGATCGTGGATTCGACCATAGAATCGGAGTAACGAGATTACCTATTACCATTCCATGAGATCAGCCGTGTATTCGACCACGAAATCGGAGTAATGAGATAAAATAGATTATTTTCTAGGAATTCAGTGGTGAATGTCACAGTGGAATTAATCTATTACAGAAGAGATATTAGCCAGTTAAAGCGTCATATCCGCTCTGAAAGGTGCATAGTCAGGAAACATCGAGCGTTCCCGAAGTCCTGAAGGCGTTATTTCTCTCAATCTTACGGAGAACCGCCTGGATCTATACACGGTCTCTCTACATAGTCAGGGAACAGTGAGTGTCACCGACGTCCTGAAGGCGTTGTAGCTCTCAATCTTACGGAGAACTGCCCAATAGTTCTTCTATGTAGTGGTGGGTCTCTCTATGCAGTCAGGGAACAACGAGTCACCGACGTTATGAAGGCGTTGTTGCTCTCAATCTTACGGAGAACCGCCCAATTACGTTTTTCTACATAGAAGTCATGATGAAATGCGAGGTATCGAACGCTCAGCTAGTGGAGGCCTTTCGAGAAACATATTCATCATGGCTCGTAAAATATGAATCGTCACATGTCGGAAGTCGTGCCAGAAACATGCAGTATCATGATTTTACGATTTTGACCTTTGTTGAAAATCCACCATCTACAGGTTGCAGCTGATGTTGAGTTTTGTTGGATGGAAATGTGATTAAGGGGTGAATGAATGTTGTATCAATTCAATTTGTGGATCCATTCAAATGCTAGTATCCTAAAAGTGAAAATGAATACGATCATGAGCGTTTTGGGAGACATCTCAACTGTTTGGGTTTGGGTACCATTTTGATGTTGGTGATGAAACTGATGGTGCAAAGAAAGTCAATTGAGTGGAGGTAATATATGTATGCAGATAAGTTATATTTGCAACTCTTTGTTTGTACTGGTGTTAATAAGTTCATGCATGCCAAAGGATCCGTTGGTGTTTGGTATAGAAATGATTCCATGGTGATGTATTTATGTGGACTTATTCTCCAATATCCTGTCTTCATTATTGCAATTTACATTCAGTTGTTATGGTTTGTTCTGATGTTTTTTTTCTTGTTACACTTATGAATGGGATTTACCGATTTTATCACCTAATCCATACTGGTTTGGTTTCATTTCCTTGTCTCTTGTACTAAAGAAATGAATTACTGAATGAAGTTAGGGTGAGAACTTGGGTATGAAATTGGTGGTGTTTTTGGATGTATTTCAGCTGTAATACATTGAAGCAAGTATTGTTGTGGCAATTCAATTGTCTGGTGCATGGCTAAGATTTGTGACTATTTAGAACTTATGGTTGATTAGGAAACTTGGCTTTCTTTCTTAAATTGAATTTGCAGGGAAGTGTATGTATAAAAGGGTGGACAAAAAATAGTAGATTACTACCAGGAAGTGCACATAAGATGTTTGACAGAAGTTCCAAGATGAAAAACGAAGTTCAATTGAGATTTAATGAGTCACTCGCATTCTTTAACCACTTGAGGTAGGCAGTCTAATGTTTATTTTATGCTTTTGTAACATTAAATTTCCACAAAATTGGTCAATTAACCCAATAAGGACAATTACTGGGTGAAAAAGACATGTAAAATTTGATACTATTTAAATGGACGAAAATGTAAAAATAGGCAGGATGTAAACAGTTTTATCCTACCCATTTTCAAATACTTTTTTTTTTATTTTTAATTTACATCAGGATGCATCCAGTTTCACCCTCGCTATTTTTTAAAAATACTAATTTGGATAAATATTTGGATAATATTAGAACCATGTTTTACCAATACTAATTTTACTCGTCCATTTCACCAATACTAATTTTACTCGTCCATTAGAACCATGTTTTAAAAATATTTGGATAATTGACCCAATTTCTCTTAAATTTTTATGCCTATTGTGCGAGAAGCCTATTTACCATAAAATGATGGCATATTAGTCTTGTTGGTTTCATTTTCTGCCACATGGAACTCACAGTTAGGGTGGTAGATGAATGGATTTTGATTGCTCGTTAAACAGTCGAGCTTGGACCAAATTTGTAATTGTTAAAGTAATAGTGTATAAAGGTTGTTTGCATACTAAGTTTACACTATTAAACCTCATTCTTAAGCTCTCCTCAAAAAATTCGTCTCAATTTTCTTCACCATTTGGGCGACTTTCTCTTCATCAATTTGGATGATTTTTCGATTCTTGGGTACTTCTCATATTCTTTTCTAGGTATTACACAATTGATGCTAAGGTTTGATTTGTGGTTTTCCCAAGTTATGGCCTCCTCTACAGCGCAACCTAATCAAACAGATGTGGAAGACCTTACAAAGCGACTTGAAGGGTTGTTGGAAGAAGACAAATTATCTGTTGAGATTCCATCGGATTTCATCCAAGAATCGCAGGATTCTAAATACTTTTTAGTAACGAAGTTAGTGAATAACAGGCAATACAGTCTAAAAGTTCTCTATGAAATTCTGGTTAAAGCATGGAAGCCTTCCTGATGGATCCTGGTTTCTAAAATGGAACTAGGCATGTATATGGTAAAGTTTGAACTAAGATGTGATATGTGGTTGGACCTAGAAGTATCCCCATGGAGCGTTAACGATGATCTGTTGTTGATGGAAGTTGGCGATCATGGTAAGCTTCCCAAAGAGTACCTTTTTAAATTTGCTGATTTCACTGTCCAGATTCATGGTTTGCCTTTGAAAGCACTAAATGAGAAGTTTGTCACATTCTTGGAAAAACAATTTAGTACACCATATCCCATTCCTAAAGGTGAACAACTGAAATGGGACAAGTATGCAAGGGTAAGAGTCAAAATCGATATCACAAAAAAAACTTCCAAAAAGCATCAAGGTTACTCTCCCTTCAATGAAGGTCATTGAAGCGCAACTTAGGTATGAAAAGTTGCCTAAGTTGTGTTTTTTCTGTGGGTTTTTTGGGCATCTCATGAAGCAGTGTGCAGTCCTTTCAAGGCATAGCGAAGAATTGAATATAGATTACTCGAATGGATTCTTCCAACAGATGCAGGATTTGAATCTAGCTCGCTATACTGATGAGATTAGAGCAAATTTCAAACCAAGAGTTAAATATGATCGAGAAATTTGTTATTTAGTCCATAAAATCTGACCCGGGTTAATGTGTAGTCCAGCGAGATAAAACATTTACTGGCTGGTCCAACAAAGTTTCAAAAAGCGTAAAATTACCAAGGTAACCCTAACAACACGCGTGTCACAAGCAGAGAAGAAAACACGCGTACAAAAAAACAACTTTCACTTTTCTTCTTGTTTTCATCGATATTTCATTCTTCTTCTTCATCAGAGAAAATAAAATCAAAAACCTAGATTCAAAAAAAAAGACAATCAAAAATCAAACAAGTTACAGAAAATTCGAAAAATCGTGTCAATCTCAGATACTCTTGAAGAAACTAATGTTAACGAAGAAGATTTTATTGATGCTGATGATGATATGGGTTTACATATAATTAAGGTATGTATTAAGTTTTTCAATTTCAATTTTATATCAAAACTGGGGTTTTTTTCAGTTTCAAGTTTTCCTTGAAGAAATTGATGTTAATCGAAAATTTAATGTTTTCAATCTCCTATTAACATCAATTCGTTGGTGCAATACATATCAATATATACTGTAATTAGCATAACAGATTTTGAAGCTATTTAACAGGTATTTGTTGTAATTTTTTTGATCTTCTTCAATTTTTATTTCTTAGGTTCGTATTTTTTTGAGAATTTTTGTTACAAAATTACTAATTTCATAGTTACTGCGATGAATTTGGGGTTTTTGTATGTGTAGTGGAATATTGAAAGTTTCACAATTTTTTTCAAGTTTTGGATATATAAAAGTTTTCAGATTTTTGCTAAACCCTTAGTTCATGCTTGAATACATTTAAATATGTAGTAAGGGAAAGAGTGATTAGTTGATGATATGTACTGTATAAATTCCTAGCATAGTTTATGCTTGAACATATCGATATGTACTTAAGGAAAAGTGATTCGTTGATGTAATACATGTCAATATGTATCCTTGAATACCAAAAAAATAATATGCAATATGTGTTAATACAATACATAGCAATATGTTTTGTATTGTTGAATATAAGTAGAATTCATCAGCGCTACATATCAATTTGTATTATTGAATACTTGGATTGCATATGCATCAGGTACATATCAATATGTATTGTCGAATACTGATGGATATTTGGTTGTACCGTGAATAACTGGATAGATTTTGATTGTGTCAACTGCCAATACGTATTTGCCTGTAGTTTTTGATAGTGTCAACTGCCAGTACGTATTTGTATGTATTGCGAAAAATGAAGTACATATCACCATGTACTTGTTGATGTATTGTTGTTACTTTGTTTTCTTATGAATACCCTTGTTGATTATGCATGTGATATGAAAGAAAAATCCATATGTACTGGTAAAAATTGCAGTACATATTTGGTTGTACCATGAAAAACTGGATGGTTTTTGATAGTGTCACTTACAGTACGCATTTGCCTACTATATCCTCCACCTCCTAGAAGCACCTGTAGATGAGCCATATACTTTCAATACGATCAGAAGTCCAACTGTCCAATCAGAATCTTAAATACTTACCATTGTTATAAACACTACGAATGGGATAAAGCAATTATGAAATGAGAAGTTTGTAGTGTATTACATGAAGAACATTGGGAAATGAATATAATCACCATCACAAGTATGGGACATCTCTCAGTTGGATTTTCCTATGATGATGATCGTCATATGCTACTACCATGAAGTCAGACAAGTGGAACATGATGCTCTTTTCATTTTTCGTTCTTTGTACTTGACTTTTATGCTTTGTTCCTAACGACATGCACATTAATTTGATGATATTTTTTAAAATGTTTTCTTGTACTTTTTAAGTCTTTAGGATTAGCACCTGCATCATACAACATGATAGTTTCAATTTTACTAAGCTTTGAAATGACAGGTAATGTATTCATGTTTGTCGTTGAGTCCAAGGTCCGTGAATGTGCACTTGTTTCTTATTTGTTGAGAGATATGTCGTATATTTATAGGCTCATTAATCCTATTTTATCATTTTAATGGGTGTCTTAACATGTGGTCATAGCAATGTTGTCATCTTGAAAGTTGGTAGTAAAAATAGTTCAGGAAATTAGAGGAAGTAAGTGGGTTAAGAAATTGGCTAGATTTTCACTTAATACATATCAATATCTACTAGGTTTTCACTCAATACATATCAATATCCACTAGTTAGGTTTTCAATTCTTGTTATCTTTAGTACATGTATATATGTACTTGGATATTCATTTTGAATTATGGGTATATTCATTTTGAATTAGTGGTAGAATGATTATTCTCAAAAATAATAAGGTTGGAGGTTATTGAACTGAAACCACTTGTTAAAGAGATTTAACTGATCGACCATGTTTTTTAGTAGCCTTCCTGAGTTTTAAACGTTGTAAACTTATTCTGTTATATCATACGAGATTCACTCGCTTAAAGAAGTTTGCAGATTATTGCTTATAATGTGGTAGAAATTTGGGTCTAATGCAGTTTGTAATTGCAGAAAACAAAAGAGAACTAATAGAAGAAAAAAAAGCTAAAGGGTGGTGTTGTAGACTCTAAAAGATATATATCAATATGTATCAGGTTTTACCCAGTACATATCGATATGTACCGGTGTCAATGCTAAGCTTTGACTCTTTGTGTCATGTAAATTGTGTTGTCTAATATGTTATAAGTATCCATTTTTGCTAAAATAATGTATGCTCTCTCAATAGAATGATGTGATACCATGTACATCCTTCCATATGCTACCGTGAGTATTTTGACCATTAACCTCTCAAACTCTTAGGGTATTCTAGCATAAACCCTTGCACACTACTTGACAGTTTTGATTCTAGAACTAAATATAGTTCCAGTTTACCCTTTAGTTTGGTCACACTTTGGAAACTCTCTTTGTTTCTATGCATCATGCTTGTCTTGAATTAGAGTTTTCATGTAGTTTCTATGTATCTATAAGTAACACTAAACTAATTATGTTTTTACTAAACATGCAATTGTTATCTACTAAGTTTTACTCAGTATATTTCAATATCTTCAATACATGTGTATACGTGCTGCAATTTTCTGTTTTGATTTTAATTTTTTTTTGGGATTTTGTTTAAAAATTGATTACAAATATATGAATTTCTGCCTATTATATGGGTTATATCTTACAATAGCTATGAACCACTATGAGAGTGACTATTAGAAAGACATCTATTTTTTAAAGTTACCTGGTTAATTTATTTAGATATTGTTTTGTTTTTGCAGCCGAATTTTCTGAATATATCCAAGTAGGGGGTGGCAGGAATGTTGGTGGTAGTAAGGACAAGGAATCTGCGACCCGTGGTCATAACAGATGAAAGCATTGTGGATGTCGTTCCGTCGTCATTTTCCCGTAGAACTCATGTTATGTATCAGATAAATGCACAGTCTATTTATAAGAATGAAAGACTCGCAAAATCTATGGACATAAATATCGACTGCAGAATTTGTTCTATCTAGTAGTCTCCGGACTGCATCAACATTCTCCCTCATTTCTTTGCAAGAGCGACTCATTTTGATAGTGCACTTTACAATACGGGGGAATTTATTGCACTCTCGGCATTCCTGCAGAAGTTGCACAATGACGTCCTTGGAAAATGGAGATCCATAGTTTCTTGTGTCAGTCTTTTAGTAGGTCTGATACTCGGTAAATATTGATATGCACTAAGGTTTTACTCAGTACATATCGATATGTACTGCAGAATTATGCAAAATATTAGAATTGCAAAGAAGAAGAAAACCAGAAACATCAACAGAAATAGTTGGATGGAGTTGATTTTCGCATCTCAAAAGGGATGATATCTCTGTATCTTGCTTGTTCATTCATGAGAGAGTACAATATCTGTAAACAATCCCAATTAATAGCTAAACTATACAAGATTTCCATTGTGTTGATTTTCTAGCATTCTTGAGAGTTCTATTTACGTTTATATTTCTGTTTATATCCCTGGTAGATAGTGATAAAGTGCATGTTATACAATAAAACAGACCTGATATTTCTTGAAAAATACTTGACATCATAACTGCAAACTTCATTGTAGACATAATGGATAAAATAGTGCGTATATTTTATCCAAAAAGATATTGTCATCTTCCTGCAAACAAAACTAAGAACCCAATCAAAAAAATAAATAAATCTAAAAGTACTAAAATCTTAATGTTCTCAAAACTTTCTTTCAGTCCTCCTAGTAGTTAGAAAAAATAAACATAGTTCTTCAACAATAAGTCCAATCATCAGTTCTTCCAAACCTAAGTGCCCAAACTTTCAAACCTTTTGCGGGAATATCTGCTACAGTGACAAGTGAGTAGAGCTCTTCCTTTTGCACTAAATCTTTTCCCAGATGTGTTTGTTCGACAAACATCTACTCTCACATCTTTCGTTCCCATGGCATTTTGCATAAAATTCCTAAATCTCCTTTGGTGTCATCTTCTTGCAGGTGTTGTAGTTCAAAAAGGTGGTCAGAGTCTAACATCATGATCATATATAAATAATAAAATTATAGTTCAACAAGCACAGTACTCTAATGCAACAATTTTTTTCCTGAGCAAAATAACAAAGCGTTTTATTTATTTATTTCTCTTTAGCAAGGTAATACATATGTAATCTGAGTATCCAGTAGTACATATCAATATGTACTGATGGATCTTTCTTCTTTGCTGGATTGGCACGAGTCACTGGCTTGTAAAGTTCTCGCATACTGATACGTGCCTATTAGATGCGTAAGATAAAGTACCAACAATACCGGTCATTATATGTATTGATTCTTATGCAAGTAGATGTTTTTCGCAAAATACATGTCAATAGATAGTGTTTCATAACAGTACATGTCAATATGTACAGGTTTATATCTTTTCTTTAATTCAAGCATGATACGTACTTCCATTTTTTCCAATAAGAACATATCATAACGTGAGAACAATTACTCAAACATAAGATATGTGACTAATATTTACAAGATAATACAAATCTAAGTAAACCTAAAATATCAATATGTATTGATGTTTATTCATGCATAAAAGAGGTTTTTTACACAGTAAATGTCAATAGGTATTGATACCTATTCAAGCATAAAGAGGTTTCTTACACAATACATGTCAATATGTTCTACATAATACACGTCGACATGTAATTTTAAATCATACAGACAACATTAATCTACATATTGATATGTACTAATTCATATCCAAGCATAAAAGAGGGTTATACATGCCAACATGTACTATTAGATTATACACAAAACACTAATTTAACTATCCATATATATCCAAACAGTACATATTGACATTTTAAGGTAATGAGAGTTGGTTGAAAACAAAGTAACAAGAATACATTAACAAGTACATGGTGATATGTACTGATGTATGTGTACTTTAAAAGTATCTGTTCGACAACACTGCATATCCATCATTATATAATACATATTGATATGTAGTGCTGATGAATTCTACTTGTATTCAACGATACAATACGTATTGCTATGTATAGTATTAACACATACTGCATATTTTTCTCTGATATTCAAGGATACATATTGACATGTATTACGTCAAAGAATCACTTTTCCCTAAGTACATATCGATATATCCAAGCATAGACAATGCTAGGATTTTATACAATATATATCATCAACTAATCACTCTTTCCCTTACTACATATTTATATGTATTCAAGCATGAACTAAAGGTTTAGAAAAAATGTGAAAACTCCTAAATTTATATATCCAAAACTTGAAAAAATTTGTGAAACTTCCAATATTCGATTACACAGACAAAAACCCCAAATTCATAGCGGTAACAATGAAATTAGTAATTTTGTAACAAAAATTTTCAAAAAAATACGAACCCTAAGAAATAAAAATTGAAGAAGATCAAAAATTACAACAAATACATGTTAAATAGCTTCAAAATCTTTTATGCTAATTACAATATAGGACAATCCAACTGAGAGATGTCCCGTACTTGTGATGGTGATCAATAATGTTACTTAGTAAATTGTATACTTTCCTGCAATATATGGAACCTTGACCTCATACCAACAAATAATGCATACCACCAACAGAAAGTTTCATTTTTTGTTTGGTAATTCTAGGAATACAATTTCCAATTCATCAAGGTATGTATTAAGAAACTCTTCAAGGTGTCTTATAATGTCAAGGAAGATTAGGTCATAATGTTAATCTAATCATTTTCAGAAAATTTCAGAGGGGTATGTAGACTAAATCATGCTAAGCATCACTATAAATTCACATTTAAGATCAGTGTATACTATTAAGAGATAGGCCGAATATAAGCAAAGACCCGATTTTACAATTTTGTGGAAAAAAATAAAAATTTGTAAATTAAAACGATGATAACGTTAGATTGATTATGAGTCTCCACTCTAATTTCAAATTAGCTCTATGAATTGAAAAATAAATAAATTTTTTTGATTAACTCTAAAATGAAATTCCCAGAACAATTTATTTTGAAAGAAAAATATACCTAGAATCAAAATCAAAGAGATTATAAGAAGTCTTAGCTTTCTTACTGATGTTGATGAAGAGATTCCCTGATTTCGCCGGTGATAAATTCTTCTGGTTTCATACTTAGTCTTCAAATTGGGAGAGAAAATGAAATAGGTTGGTTCGCAGCTTTTTTTTGCTAGTTGCAATTCTACGAAAGGGTAATTTCGCCTTTTAAAAAATACGGTTTATATCACTCGCATGTGAACAGGACTAGAAGATAAATTTTTTAGTCCAAAAACATATTTTCGGACCGGCGAGTAAAACAATCCAGTGGGTGGACAACCCATTAAACGGGGTTCTGTATATAGGACCAATCAGTAATTCCTAGAATATGATCCATGTTTCTCATGGAAAGAAAGACGACGATCAGACTTCCTTGATGGAGTACGGTTAACTCTGGAGGCGAGATTGGTGACTGGTACTGACAGTTGGCAGACGACTATTGGTGACGCGGTTAAAACGGGAGTCAGTTACGTAAAGAACAATAATGTTGATCATGGTAAGTCACTGCATGTAACTGATGTAGAAGAAAATATTCTCCATTCTCGCTATCAAAGCTCTTACACCCCTAGTTAGCAATTCGGGATTCGGAAAACGTACGGAACGGCAAACGTACGAGTATTATACGGTTTTGTAAAATCCAGATTCGGTCCAAAATTCGGTCAACGGGACGTGATTCGTCATTAATTCGGAACGGCATACGTACGTGTATAATTCGATTTATAAATGTGAGTTCGGCTCTGAAAATTCGGTATCTATATATAACAAATAATTTGTATTTATAAGGTCATAGACCAATTTTTATGCATATGTGTGAGTTATTTAAGGAAAAAATAAACTCAATATGATGATATTAATAATATATACAATATTAGTTATCCAAAAGGACGTCGTATAGTGGTTTAGATGCTTGGTTAGTGAGTTTGAGATCTCTCTCACCTTCACCTTCAAATCTCTTCAGTCGTTTTTGTTTCATAAAAATTACAACACGTCTAATATTCGGTCGTGTATGTTATGGAGGCAGTAAAGCCCAAAAAGTGGAGTCTTTGAAAAGTAAAAGCTAAAGAATTTATGGCGAATTAAGCGGACGTATCATTCGGGATACGTAAAATTCGTGAACGATTCGCGAATAATCCGGGAATGCCACATAATACGCGACTTGGGTTCGGAGTTGCAAACGTACGCGAATAAGACGGTAAAATTCGTGATACGGAAAAATTCGCGAATGATTGGCGAACTTACTAACTAGGCTTACACCCACAATAATACCTCCCCAGATTCCCGTGCAATTATCATCCCACCTCTTCTACTCCACATCTATTCCCAGAATCTAATCATTGCGCACGTACCATCCCAGACACATCACAATCTCCTAGCCCTAATCCAACAACTAAAAGTTTTAATCCAAGTCCACAACACCCTGCCGACATAATATCTTCTTATGTTCCACCCCAAAATCCAGAAAAATCCACCCATCTTGAACCCATTATTTCCCCAGTCCAAACCCTTACACTGTCCGAAGATTATACCTCTCCTGTGGATGTATTTACCTTCACTTCTCAACAGAATAAACCCCCCAACCCATATTCTCCTACCTCTTCATCCTCAAACAACTCCAAAACAAAAAAGTGGAAGAGAGATGCTAGGTGTGCCAAAAACATTACCAACTCATGTACCTCCAAAATCTCTGGCTTCAGAAGACATGCTTCTCCTATGGACTGTGATCCTCCTCTCAAGACAAAGAGTAACTCTACCTCAAGGGTTCAGCAGCTTCTCCCCAAAAGCTGTAAGGTCAATGTTAGTGATGTCCTGGAATTATCATGGGTTGGGGAATGACACGGAAATTCATACTCTAAAATCATTCCTTCGCGCCTGCAATCCATCTATGCTCTTCCTCTCTGAAACCCTTCTCAACACTTATAAGAGTATTCGAGTTTGTAATACGTTAAGAGTTCAGATATCATCACTTTGTCCTGGCTTATGGCAGAAGTGGAGGCTTGTTACTTTTATGGAAAGATAATGTGGATCTTACTGTCTTGTCTTCTAACTCCAATCTGATAAGATGTCGCATTTCTCAGCAATTCAACCAACCATCTTGGGAGTTGTTATGTTTATATGGTCCGTCATCCCAACAACATAGGAATGGTTTTTGGGAAGAGATTTCGCACATTGTGTCTGCTATATGTTCACCGTATTTCCTGATTGGAGATATGAATGTTCTCATCTCTGCGCATGAGAAACATGGGAGATCTATCAACACTGAGATCCACTGTCGAGAATTTCGAAATTTTTTGCGAGATAGAGACATCATGGATTTGGGTTTTGCTGGCCCAGCTTACTTGGTCGAATAACGCAACTCAAAGACCTCCTATATTTGAAAGACTCGATAGAGTCTTGTGCAGTTCAGAGTGGAGAATTCTTATCTCGGAGGCAGCTGTTCTTCACTTACCAAGGTGTGAACACATAAATCACAAATCCATCCACGTGTTCACAAACAATATTCGCATACATCCTAATTCTAGAATTGTACGTCGTATGCGTAAAGGGGATGATTATATCGATTCATCGACTCGAAGCCTTCGGGCTTGTCATTGTCTAGTCGAATATTATCATAAATAATGTTCGTATAAAGGAATAAACCAAGAATCAAGTATAAATGTAAAGCATATGAAGTTTAACGCTGAATGTAAGGTGCTGAAATGTAAATAAGACAGATTTACGTGGTTCGGCACTAAGGCCTACATCCACGGGGCTGGTGTTTCACTATGTATTGAATGGTTACAAAGATAGTCGAATGACTTTAGAGTACACATAGGTCTGCGGAAGTAGGGAGATTACTTACTCTTCCTATTTCTCTCTCCTATATTCTCCTATAATTGCTCTAAATTGGTCGACCCCTTCTCTCTTAGTGGAGAGGGGTATTTATAGGGTTGGAACGTGGGTCCCATTTCTGAAGCGTCGTTGTAATCTTATCTTCTTGTGCTTTGTGCCTATTACGTAGAGGTCTTCGGCATATGCTGCGGCCTGAGCTTGAATACGAAGTATTATCCTCGCATCTTCCACGAGCCGATTGACATGTGTATATCTCTTTGGTATTTAATGCGGGTAGATGGGTGTCTGCTCGTGTCAGACAAGTGTCTCTTTGTCTGGTCACATCTGTGTCAGCCAAACTTCCTCTCGGCCGTTGATCTGGGATCTTCCTCGGGATAGGGTGTGATAACACCCAAGGGTTATTATCTGGTGCTCCTCTGAGCCATCATACCTCTGTGATCCTCTGTCCCTGACCGTCAGATCTACTGACCGGTGGCATCTTCTGATGAGATGCTTGCTATCATGTTTTGATATCTTGTTTTGCATGCCTTCCACGTGTCTCTTTCTGTACACGTGGTGGATGATGAAAGGTGTACATACACAAGGATTTACTGCGACCATGCACCTATTCTTCTTAATACAACAAGGAAATCACCAAAGAAAAAGCGACAATTCAAAGTTGAACTTCACTGGACTAAGCATCCTGATTTTCTTGAGGTGGCAAAGAAATGTTTGGAGGATTCAACTGGCTCTATTATTAATAAACTCAATTCTTTGGGGGAGTGCCTTTCAAAATGGAGTAGGAAAACATTTGGTAACATTGAAAGAGAACTAGAGGAAGAAAAGAGAAAGCTTGTTGATATTCAAACCAAAGCTCATTTGTATGATGTTAGAGAGGAAGAAAGAATTGCCCAAGAAAAGATTAAGACTCTCATTGAGAGGGACAGAATGTATTGGCAGCATAGAAATAAATCCCAATGGGTTCCCAATTATGACAAAAACACTCGTGTCTTTCACTTGTCGGTGATCCATAGAAGGAGAAGA
This sequence comes from Papaver somniferum, assembly GCF_003573695.1. Lineage (NCBI taxonomy): Eukaryota > Viridiplantae > Streptophyta > Magnoliopsida > Ranunculales > Papaveraceae > Papaver > Papaver somniferum. Next base: position 2,639,368 of record NW_020621381.1, on the reverse strand, counting down.
AATAGAATTATTGCATTGAAAAATTATGAGGGGAGCTGGATTTATGATTCTGAAACTATTAAGGATATGCTTGTCTCTCACTTTCAAAATATTTTTTCTAAAGATAATACTGCGGATGCTAACTCTTTTGGTTTTCAGAATGATGTGGTTCTTAGCGGGGTGGAATCAAAGGGGAAAAACGGTTCAGTCCAAAACCGCACAAAAAAGAACAGATTAGTCCACTCCGATCCAACTAGGAACAGATTAGTCCAAAAAATGTATAAAGACGCTGCTATCTTTCGCACGCTTTTAATAAAGCACACGTACAACGAATGGATACAGTTTTGTAACTGACACCATAAACGTAGTTGTGACACGTAGCTTGGAAAAAAAAACTGAATTTAAAAACTGAATTAAAAACTGAATTAAACGGCGTAACGGACAAATCATTTATTCCTTCTTTTTCTTTTGAAGACTGAATAGCAGAAGAAAAAAATCAAAACTACTCATACCTCAACATTTTGAACCCTAGAAAATTTTCAATTCACAGAAACTTTCAATCAAAAAATCTAACATCTTACTAATCAAAACAACTAGATGGTTGAACAATCAGTAACATCATGTTGAAAGGAAAAAAAGTAGCTTCAAAGAAAAACACACCACCAACAGTGGAAGATTCAACATCAACTGAAGAAGAAATTCCATCAGTTGCGGTAGAAGAAATTCAAAAATCAACATCACCAAGAACGAGATCAAAGTCAGCATTAAAAGATTCAACACCAATTTCATCCCCAACTCCATCAGTTGCTGCAGAAGAGATTCGGAAATCAACAGGACCAAAAACGAGATTGAAGAGATCATTAGAAGATTCAACATCAATTTCAGTACCAGAAACTTCAAAAACATCACCAGCTAAGAAGAAATCAAAGCCTTCAAATCCTCCAAAGCCTCCAAAGTCTTCAAACCCTTCAACATCTATTATCTCAAAAAAAAGGTAACAATTCAAGTCTAGTTCTGTCTATTTTTGAGCAATTTTTATTCAATTTCTTGTACATGTGTATAGATCTGTACACCGCCATGTTGTTGCAGTGATTCATGTCTAGTTCTATCTTATTTTTGAGCAATTTTTGTGGGAATTGTTGTTGGTGTGTATAGATCTGTACACCTCCATGTTGTTGCAGTGATTCATTTCCAATTCTATCTGTTTTTAGCAATTTTTATTGGAATTGTTGCTTGTGTGTACATACTAGTACACCACAATGCTGTTGCAGTGATTCATGTCATGTTCTGTCTGTTTTAAATATGTTTCTGTAGCAGTGTAATGGTTTGTACACCAGCATGCTATTTCAAATTCATATGGCCTAATGTGTGTGTTGTGCCATCACTTGTGTTTACCGGTGTACACACCTTTGCACCAGCATGCTATTTCACCTTCATATGGCATGTTGTGTGTGTTGTCAACCTGTTGTGCCGTCACTTGTGTTTACTGTTGTACATATCTTTGCACCAACATGCTATTTCATCTTCATATGGACTAATGTGTATGTTCTAAACATATTATCCCATCGTTTTTGGTGCTGGTGTACACATCATTGCACCAGCATGCTATTTCACCTTTATATTGCCTGTTGTGTGTTTTGAAGCTGTTTTTGATAGATTTCTGTATGAGTGTAAAGATTTGTACACGCACATTGATTTATGGCATGTTGTGTGGGAACAAATGTTGCTTTAGTTAGTTTTCTGTAGGAGTGTACACAGCTATACACCTGTATGATATGGTTCTATTTATGCGTACAGTGATATGATTTGTACTTGTATGAGTATAATGAATGTATTATTCTTCTTGGTTCATTTTCGTAGATACCAACAAACCATATAGGTCAAGTTTCCATGCCTTCAGTGACTTTGTGAATAGAAACCTTAAGGAAGATGAAACAAAAGGAGGATAAAAAGTATGGTTAACCAATTATCAACAGGAGAAGCAAAAAGAATGACCATTCTGGCCTGTTGTAGATATCTTTGTCCACAAAAAAGCAGACCGGAAAGATGAGAAACATAAAAGTAAAAAAGAGAGATGATATATGGACTAAGAACCCAAAATCAATTCTGAAAATTGTGAGACAGTACCGCCATGAAATTTGTGACTCAGGGGGACATTATTTCATGTTTTATACTACCAAGAAGAACAACCAAGTGGCAGTAAAGAGTGAACTTGAGGATTTGTTTCTATTTTATGGGATTAAGATGGTGCCAATGGAATTTGAAAAAGGGGAAGATGTAAAAACTGCAGCTGAAAATAAATACGGTCCGCTGATAAACAGATTGACTCTTAAGAAACGAACTGAGCTGGGAAAAAAAGATGTGGAGGAGGAAATTGTACGTATCATGAAGCTAAAACCAAAGTCGAAAATGGAGATTGAAAGAAATGTTGAAGACTTAGTGGTGTTGTTTACTATGTACTTGTGTATCACGGTCTTTTTTACCCAGGCAAACGGAAGTATGATTAGCAAGAACCAGTTTGCGCACTTTTTTGAGTCTTTGGATATGATGAAGAGAACTTGTTGGCCAGTTCATATACATGAGTATCTCATGGCGAGCATTAAGAAACATCAGTATTCACCACTTAAAGTTAATGGTTGTGTGCTTTATCTGTTGGTGAGTTCACAGTTGTACACCTGATATATCCATTCACCATTTTAAATAATTATGTTCATTGTGTTTGTTCCTTTCTCTTACATTTCCAACTATTCACCTATTTGTTAATGCAACATTGGTTTGATGAACACAACAAAATCATGAAGCCAAGCAATGAGGAAGGTGTGCCAAGGCTTCTTAGGTGGATCATCAGCGACGTCAGTAATACAATCGAGAAAGACCTGAATGATGCCATGAAAACGGTATCTCAAAAAACTTTCTTAGAATAGTATATGTACATTGATATACACCTTTAATAAGGTGTACAGGATTGTACATTGTTGATAGATTTTAAGAAATTTATCTTGTGTACAATAATGTACACTCGTACAACATGTGTAAAAAATTGTACACCTGTGATCAATGTTGATACTTTGGCATGTTTTCAGATGCAACCAGGATGGGTGAAGGCTTATACTGATGAAGAACGATTGCTTTTGGATGAGTACCGGAGGCAGAAACAAGAAAATAACATAGATGCTGTGAAAGAAAAGCTGCGCATTTCAGATATGCGAAGAAATGAGTTGGATGAGGAGCTTACTGAAGTTCTGGATAGGCAAGAAAGGCTTCTTAGTTTCATTGAAGAGAAAATACTAAAAGTTAATGAAGTTGGTCTAATGATCTTGACAGAAAGAGAAGCTAATGATTTCCGTAATTACACTTTGCATGAAATATTTAAATGTGCAAAGGAAATATGGCTTGAAACTGAGGAGGATGAGGAGATTGAGGAGGATGAGGATGAGGAGGATGAGGATGATAGGGAGGAACACAAGGAAGATGATGAGATTGAGGAGGAGGCTGAGGAGGAGGAGGAGGATGACAAGGTTGAGGAGGAGCACAAGGAAGATGATGATGATGGTGATGACAATGACAAGGAGGAGCACAATGAAGATGGTGATATGCATGATCATAATGATAATGATAATGATGATGGTGATGGTGATGACAATGACAAGGAGGGTAGTAAGGGTGGTGATATGCATGATCATGACAATGACAAAGAGGGTATCAAAGGTGGTGATGACGAGCATGGAACTGAATCTGAAAGGAATGAAGTTCCGTCTGAAACTCCTGAAAAGCAAAGGTACAACATCACTTTTTTAAAATTTGCAAGTCATTTCTTTTTTTATGTGTGTACATAGTCGTACACCAGTGTGTGAAAGCTAATACCTTTTCTCAAAACTTGAATCTTTTTAGCACTCCTTCACCAAAGACCAATGAGGGAAATGAAGAAGAGGATGGCAAGGATGGAACAAGCCAAGGAGTTGAGTCTGAAACTGGTAACAAGCCGAGGTATATGTGTAGCTCGCATTTCTTCTCATTTTCTATATATGTGTACCAATATGTACACCTTGGTGATTTCTCAATTTCTAAAAAAATTGCATTTTTTCAGCACTCTTCTGCCAAAGGAAGTTGAAATCCCTGAAGGTCAAGAAGAGCATATGAACCTTAATGACCAGGATACTGCTTAGACTAATGAAATTGATAAAGTAGCTGGGTGTGAAGCTGCTAACAAGCAAAGGTATAAAGAAAATGATCTCATCTTATATATTTTATTTTGTTATCAGTATGTGTGTACAAGGATGTACACCTTTATGACTTCTTCTGAATTTGTGTACATACATGTACATTGGTGTAAAACTCTGTACACCATTGAGAATTCTCATAAAAATTTCATTTTTCAGTACTTCTATGCCAAAGACAAGTGTAATCAATGAAGATAAACAAGACCAAGTGAACCTTGATGACCAGAATGTGATGGATGGCACTCGAACAACTGAAATTGATGAAGCTACTATAATTGCAGCTGAAGCCATATGTCAGTTGGATCCTAAAGAAGTCCTTTTACTCACACAAGGAGAAGAAACACAGAATGAGACTTATACATCAATTGAGGACCTTCTAGATCACTTGTCTGAAACTGTATTCGTAAAGCTTGAAAAAGGTTGTTACAGAACGTCACCATCTGAAGTGAAGGAAAAGATGGAAACCCTGATCCGACACGATTGTCCAAGCTTTGCATTATTGATCCAAGAAGATCTAAAAGAAGAGTCGTCGCAAAAATCATTATCCAATGAAGATGTACGAGAAAGGATCATTGAAGAAGCAGTCCAGTTCATTAAACAAAATCCAAGTGAATTTTTTAGCATCCAAGAGGTAGAAGAAGAGAAGACCACTCCAGTGAGGACAAGAGCAGGGAGGATGAAGGAAGCAGAGATGTTGAATACACAAGCCGCTGGCAAGTTGTCCAAGACACCACAAAAGAGAAATGCGAAAAGAAAGCTAGATCCTGAATTCACTGCCGAGGGTAAAACCAAACGAGTTGTGATAAAAGCATATCCAAAAGGAAAGGGGATCAAAGTGGGACAAGAACCAGGCTATCCTTCCCCAATAAAGAGAAATGGAGATGTATATCGTCCTCACAATCCATTGCCAGATGTTCGTCTATCACCACTATACCATTCTACGCAACCAGGACAGGACAAAAAAAGGGTACAAAAATTCTTCGACTATGCAAGCATGGAGTAAGTTCACAAGACACCATGATTGAATCTTATAAAAAAAATTATGTGCACAACTTTATACACCATGTTAACACTTCCTTTATGTTTCCGCATCTCTGTAGCTTGGAAACTAACAAGACTGGATGATCCAACAGTCAAGGAAGATATTTTGATTGTTGAAAAAGTACTTCGTGAACTGATGTTCAACAAATATCTGGACCAAGAGGTACTCCAGTTCTACATCCATCGACGTAGAAGAGCACTTGTCAGAGATAGCATCCGTCATCCAGATGACAAAAGTACCTGAGCTGTGAAATTATGAGTCCTACTGCATGTGTAAGTTTCTCAAAACAAATAAGAAATGTCATATATAGTTACTTTAATATTGTGTACATAGTTGTACACCTAATTGACATGGCATGTTCTATGTGTTTTTAGATTTCTTTAGCTGTGTACATTGATATACACCAATATGCATATATGATTGACACAAGGTCTGTTAAGTGTTGATTGTTAGATTTATTTAGCTATGTACATAGATGTACACCAATATGCATCTATGATTGACACGTGGTCTGCTAATTCTTGATTGTTAGATTTATGTAGGTGTGTACATAGGTGTACTCCTGTATATCATACATGGATATACGGTCTGTTTTCAAGCCTACAATGTTTGATTTGTTAGTTTTCTGTAGTAGTGTACATGCTTGTTAGTTTTCTGATTAAGGTGAGCCTAATTAATTTTGTTTTCTAATAAATTATTAATTGCAGTACTATGTCAAGTATAATGTCACCAGCGAGGTGCAAAATATTGTGGTTGATTTCATACGAGACATGCCTGAGAATATGGAAGTTCTTGTAATCCCTATCAATCACTCTACAGATCAAACGAGGATGGGATTGCACTGGTCGCTTTTGAATTTTGATTTCGAAGCTAAGGAATGGAAATGGTATAACTTGTTACACTCAGAAAATGAGCAGTCATATAAACACGATGCAAAGAAACTAGCAGATGTGGTACAACTGGAACTCAATAAGATGAGAGCATTGAAAGGTCACCCATCTATAGAAGAGCACGAATTAAACATCATGACATGCCCTTCACAAGGAATCAACCCGAATTAAACATCATGAAACGAAGTATGAAGACAACAAAAGGTATGGAAAAAGGTCAGCAGAGGGCCGAAGACATATGTCAGCAAATGAGATCAAAATTGGTGGCCAAGATGTTGATAAAAGTCGGATGGTATGAAAAGGTGTGGGATATAGCGAAGGACGAGGAGCATAATCAGTAGCGCAAGACTACAGGAAAGCAACCATTGAAGAGGAAGAAGAGTTTTTAATCTTCATTCAAGATCACTTTCTGAATTTCTTCTAAACATTTTTAATCTTCGGACAAATTTAAGTTTTCAACTTTCTGTTTAAGACTTGTCACTATTATAAAGACCTTAAATTAATGTTTTTTATTAGTTTCAATATTGATGTATTGAAAATAGACTTGTGTCAGTACTAAAGTATTTATTACAGGTTAGGAAATATTAAGGTGTACATGATTGTGCACAGTTTCTGACAGAGTAGAAAATCTGACAGGAAATGGTACAGGAAGGTGTACATAATGGTACACATGTACTAACAGAAACATAAAATAGAAAAAGTAATAACCTAGTATCAATCATTAAACAACAAAAATAAAAACTAATTACTGCATTAGAACTAAAAAAAATGAATATTACTAAACAAAATAAACTAGTAGCATCCATTGTACAGCAAGGTGTACATAATGCTACAATGTAAAAAGACAGGTAAGAAAAGTGAAGTGCACAGGAAGGTGTACATAATGGTACACAGATCCTGACACTAATTATCCATGAATAAAAAAATGAAAAGACATTACCAAAAGTAAAAACCAAAAAACATAGAATCTTTCAAACAAATCAAACATAATAAAAAGCATCAAGGCATGGGGCAGGTAGCTCTGTTGTGATGACCAAGAGTGAAGCACTTTTTGCACATCATAGGCCTGTTTTGCTTCTCCCAAGCCTTCTTGAAACGCTGTTCTCTTCGTCTACCGGGTGGAGGCACGGGAATAGGAACAATAATCCTATCACTAGGATCATAATACTGTGGCTTGTCATAATTGGGGATTGGAAAGATGATATCTTGGTATGTCCTGTTGTACCATTCAGTGGTGAAGTATGGCTCAACAAATGAATAGATGTCCTCCCTTGTAGATTGAATGGCAGCACAAGCATGTGCGCAGGGAAAACCATTTACTTGCCACCTGTGACATGTACAAGTTCTATCCAACAGATCTACAGAATGAGTGCGGGGAGACCTTACTTCATACAATCTTTCCATAGACTCAACAACAATCCAAGTACGACCAACGTTGATGTTCTCGTTTAGTAAATCCTCATATACGGGAGTGAGCCTAGTGTTAAAATTTTCAAGACCTTCTACACTTCTCTTAGAATTCATATGCATAACCTTCAAACTAAGATAATAAAAACACAAAACATAAAATCAAAACATGATATAGAATAAATACAAATAAAACATGTGTACAACAATGTACACACAGTTGCAGAATCACAGATATAACATGTGTACATGTATGTACACATTAAGCAAATCCATGTGTGCGACAGTAAAAAATAAATGAATGAAACACTAAACATAAAACTCACCGTATCGCATCGAGAAGAGCAAAATCAGGCAGCTTTTTGAACTCAAGAATCCAGTTATTGAATGACTCGGCAATAGATGAAGAGTGAGCAGCATATCTGCATACAGGGAAAAATGCATTTGCCCATTTCTCCTTTGGAATGGTCCTGAGATAATTAGCAACATTTCCACAACCAATTGCATGCATGCCCCGCAAAGCTTCTTCAAAGTTCGCTGATGTGTAAGAGTAAGCAACTTTGTAAAACAAATCAATAACGGCATTGTAATTCGCATCACCTTTTCCAATAGGGAGATTGCACTTGATGTGGTAAAAGAAACAACTGTGATATGAACCAGGAAATGCTCTTGGAATGCCCTACAGAAGTCCTTCGTGACGATCACTAAGGAAAACAATCGTACGATCATCGACCACTTGTTGAAGATTATCCAGAAACCAAAACCAATTGTCTTTGTTTTCAGATAAAACAATAGCAAAGGCATATGGGTAAAAGCCATCATTTCCATTGACACATGTTGCAGCCATCAAAGTACGCCTGAAGCTACCAATGAAGAAAGTAGCGTCCAAGTAAATCATGGGCCTGAAATACCTATAGCTATGCTTGCAAGCACCGAAACAGATGAAAATCCGCTTAAATCTTCCAGTTTCTTCATCAGCTTCAAGTTTCACAAAGCTATCAGGATTAGTTTGCTCAATGGCTTTCACATACCAATTTAAATCGCTATAAGACTTCTCATCGTCACCATATTGATCTTCAAATACAGCTTCTTTCCCTCTACGGGCATGGTGATACTTAATATTGGACCCATAAGTCTTCTAAAGAGTGACATGATCTGTTTGGGTTTTAAAGTGGGATCACCCTGTATACTATCAGCGATCAAATGCTTAACTAACTTGGTTGTCACCACAGGACTCTTCAACTTCAAACCAACACCACAGCCATAAAAAAAATCTGGAATAAGTAATGTGCACCACATTGTAAACTTAATAAAATCTCAAAAACAACAACACACATGCAAAAAGAAAGCACATACCAAGCAAGAATATGAAATTTACACCACAAGTGCCACCCAAAAAGCCTACAATAAGTAATGTGCACCACAATGTACACCTAAAACAAGTCTACATATTAAAACCTAAAAATCAATAACATGGATCAAAAAAACAAGTGAACACCACTAACCTGTGAATAACGTTAGAATCTTTCAGCACAAACCGAGAAATGTCACCATTCACAGGCCCAAAGTGAATCCTCCAACCACAACCATCTTCTTCGCACTTCGCAGTAAAACGAGTCTTTTCGTTTTTAAGAATAAGAATCTTGTAACCAGTACACATCTTGTATTGATCAACGGAAATCCTTACAGCTTTAACACCACCCACAAATTCTCTACCAATATTGTCAAAAACATAACGCCATTCATCGATAATGAGAGGCTTGGCCTTGTCCGCGTCATGATCGACCATCCTTACAAGCTTAGGACTTTCACTTACACAAGAGTTTGAAGTACTAGCACCAGAACTACTGCTACAACCAGAGTTAGAACGAGACAAATACCTTGAACTAGTGCTACAACCAGTATGCTTCGGAATCACATCAACATTCAAATAGAAATCTTCATTGTTCATCTGAATAACAAGAGCAACTAAACTTTGAAGTTGTATATCACCTTGTATAAAAACTACTTGATTAGTATCCATATAGGAAAAACGTATACTCAAAGGGGACAAAGACCTCCACTGCTTACAGTAAAAATGCTTCAATTCATCAGCGGTGATTAAAGTATTAACACGAAACGCAGAAAAATGTTCACCATGATTCAAAACATCATGAACAAACTTCTCAGACATATTTGATACACCTACATATAACAAAAGATATAATAATAGTTCCAGATTCGCATAACCTAAAACTTGAAAAGTGTACAGGAAAGTACACATTTAATCGAAGGAAAAAATCAAGTAACAGTAAACTTCAAATCAAAACTACTCCATCGATTAATCGAAGATATAACAAAAGATTCAGAATCTTACTAGAACACATAATTAAATAAACCAAAAGCATATGATCTAATATCAGCTCGATTTCATATCATTCATCATAACACAAAACACCAAAAAACAGTAATCAAAATCATTCCCCGAAAATCAAAAGCTAAAATACACCAAAAATCAAATCAATAACATACAAACAATAAGATGTAACAGATTGAATTCATATCATCAACTGATAAAATCAAAAAAAAAAATATCAGAAAAGAGATTCAACGATGAAGCAAAAACAGAACTAACCTGAATTTGAATTCCGTTAAATATCAGAAATTCGTGAAATCCAACATAACCTCTATGAAACTGTTAAATCGTTGTTACTTGTAAAGTTGAATTCTGGATCGATCTATCTCTGAAATCTGACGTGAATTCAAATCTCTAGTCCAAAAATAATCCCGCAACTATACTTTACCAGTAATTTGAAGTTGAATCGCAACCAAATTTCTCTCTGAAACTGTTAATTCGCCTACGAATTTCTTCTCTGTCCGGCTCCCTGTTTTGAACTCATGTTTGAGATCTGAAATTTTCGATTTCAAATCCTCGTTTTATGTATGGAATGGTCTCAAGGGTAGTTACGGGATATTGGAAATACAGGAAAAGCGGGATCGGTCACAATTTTGGACTAACTCGTCCATATTTGGGTTAAATTGTTTGAGATGGGGCTTTTTTGGACTAGAGAGTACTAGGCTTGAGATGAGAGGACTAAAGCGTCACAAGCCCAATAACTTTGGGACTAAATGCCAATTTCTACGGAGTTAAACTCTCTTTCGAGGGTTCCTACATCAGATGAAGTTTTCAATGTGCTCAAGAAAATGGGTTCCTTACGTGCTCCCGGTCCCGACTGCTACCCGGCCTTATTCTACAAAAAATGTTGGCATATTGTTGGTAATGAGGTGATTGCTCTTGTTCAAGACTGCTCCAGGTTTGGAAGTCTTCCTGCTGGTTTGAACCATTCCTATATAGCTTTGGTCCCTAAAACTAAGCACCCGGAGAAACCAGCAGACTATCGTCCCATAGCCCTATGCAGTGTAGTCTATAAGATTATCACCGAAATAATCACTTGTAGACTTAGCCCATTGCTGGACTCATTGATTGACAAGTCTCAATCTGCCTTCATTCCTGGAAGGCATATTCTCGACAATGTGATTGTTGCAAAAGAACTTGTTCATTCTATGAATTACTCTAACTCTATTGTAGGTTCTTTTTCCCTTAAACTCGACATGAGTAAGGCTTAAGATAGAGTGGATTGGGTTTTTCTCGCTCGTATTCTTCACAGTTTTGGTATACATGGTACCAATCAATCCCTGATTATGAACAACACTACTACGTCAACTTCTTTTGTCATTCTTAATGGGCATCCAGAGGGGAGAATTATCAGTGAAAGGGGCATCCGAAAGGGTTTCCCCTTGTCGCCATACCTATTTATACTTAGCTCTCAAAGCTTAACAAAAATTATAAGGAGAATTGAGCTTGACGACCTTTATTCCGGGTACAGGGTGAATAGGTGGGCTCCCTCAGTCACACATCTTATGTTTGCGGATGACGTTTTTCTCTTTGGTTGCTTAAATGCCAACACGTTAAATGTAGTGACTACTACTCTCCAGGAATACTCTAAATGCTCTGGACAAATGGTAAACTATGACAAGCCCGGGATTTACTTTAGTAAGGCTGTCCAATTGAACAAACAAGTGGAAGTGATGGATCAGCTAGGTGTTCAGAGAATGCATGAAGACGACAAGTATTTGGGGTTCAAGATATTGAAGTCTGGGCATAAGATTTCGTCGCATGAATTCTTGTTTGAGAAGTTTGAAGCTAAACTGAATGGGTGGAAGAAACATTTCCTTACTCATGCAGGGAGTGAAAAAGAGGGGGTCTAACAACCACACCCAATATTTCATTTGGCAATCTGAATAGACAAACTCCAATATACTTTCAAGAGAATCAACTAGACAGTTAGACTCAATCTATAAAAAGTATATCGAAGAGTTTTATATCTCTATCTCTTGATTCAATCCGCAATCAGAAAATAGGAATTTGCGATCCCGATTGAATATAAGAGGATTAACTTGAAGGGTACCAAAGACCAATGTTCAAGTGTCAATCAATTCACTCAACAACCCAAAGGCCGGATACAAGAACTAATTGATCTTAACGCAAAATATAATGCGGAAAAGAAATAACACAGACACCAGAATTTTGTTAACGAGGAAACTGCAAATGCAGAAAAACCCCGGGACCTACTCCAGAATAAACACACACTGATTAAAAGTTGTTACACCAATTTCCTACTACCTATTCGGACTAGATGTAATACCTTCTTCAGCACTTATATAACTCCTAACAGAATATTGATTCTCTTTAGGAACTCTTCACACAAATCTTCTTGCTGAACCCAAAGTTCTCTTTAGAAGATACACCACCACGATTGATACGATTTGATATTTTGTTTGCACAAAACACCGGTTTGATTTCCCTTTGGATGTGAATCAAGGTTTTGGAAATCTTGTGTTTATTTTGATAAAAATAAGTACTAGGTAAAAGTAATATCAAAACAAACTTGTAGATTAGGGTTTTAACTTACAATAAATACACATACACACAAGGAGTCCGTGAACCTGATTTCCGTGAGTAAACTTGGGTGATAAAGATCAATTTCCAAGTTAAGAAAACCCTAATAATTCTACAACAAGAACAACTAGAATAAATATAGAGATATCTTGTTTAAAACTTCTTAAGAATTTTTACGAGATACCTTAATCGAAGTTTTCTTTATAGCATCTGATTTCGACTAACAAGTGTTGGTATATGATCAGAAACTGAAATCTATCAAAACCTAGGGTTTATGATCAACAACTCTTGAATGGTTTTATATCAGAAGAGAAAACCTTAGAATAGACAAGAGGTGAAAAACCTAGATTACAAGTTGTATGATCAATCACGAAGATTAAATACAACTTGACTTTGTGATCCCCAATACAAAGACTTTTATCTCACTCTTTTTCACGAAGAACAGAAGACATGGAAACAACCTGCAAAGCTTACGCCAATTTTCCAAAAGGGGATGAAAAACGTGTAAACTCACGAACCCTCTATTTATAGTGAACAATAGCTTGGAGGCTAAGCAAAGCTATTTTCCTTTTTCAAGACTCTCCTAATTATGGGAGTCTTTCCTAAGTTATAAATATTATACATAAATAATTAAATAAATAATTAATTAGCAGATATTTATTTATGTGAATAAATCACATTTTAACTTAGGAAGGAATTAAAATTTATCACAAACACTTTAATATGGTAATCAAATATGTTTGGATTAATAGTCATCTTTCCTAGACAAGGAAACATCACCAACTTGACCAAAAATAGCTTTTAGTCACGTAATTGGGCCCAAGTCCGTGAACTGTTACAAACAACCCATGGATTGTTTCATACTAACGAACTTTAATAAATCACTCATAACTTCATCGTTATAACTCGGAATTGAGTGATTCTTAGCTCGTTGGATTCGTAAGCTCATCCACTATAACATGAGATTCTTAAGAATAAAGGTTATTGTCTCCAAGGTCATGAGTCAAATAACCTCAAGTATATATACATAAATGTACATTTACCGTCATTGGAATCCATAGAGTGAGCATTTATCTTGATAGATTAGAAAGGTATAATTGAACAAGAATCCAAATGAAATCAATCACATACCTTTGTTGATGAAGTACTTGTTGATGTCTTCTTGTAGTCTTCAATCTTCAATCTTTATCCTTTAAAGATAGCTTCGATTCAACCTTTTAGACTTAATCAAGTCTGAAACTATCTTTAGTATGCTAAATCAAAAATGCATTTTGGCAACTAAAATTGAAAACTAACTTGACATACCAACGCTAGTAGGTTCAACCGAGCAGTGCTCTAACAATCTCCCCCTTTGTCAATTTTAGTGACAAAACCATTTTACATTAAAAACGACAATCTTGATTTCCTTGGTTCTTCAACTCTACATCTGTTCATTTTGTACTCGTTGAAGATCCATCATAATATCATTACATAGTATCAAAGTTTCATTATATCACAACTTTGACATAATACTACGGTAATATGTATTACTCCCCCTTAGTCAATACTCCATCTCACATGGAAACCACTCCCCCTTACATAATGATCCGGAAACCATATGAATTTGTAGTGTGAACTACATATTAATTCTCCCCCTTTTTGTCAATAAAGTTGGCAAAGGTACAAGAACGGGATCCTAATGAAATTTCCAAAAAAGACATTTCAAGACTAAAAGAAAGTCCATACCAACTTGTTTAGATGCAATCATAAAGCCGAAGCTAAATGCATTCATTAAGGAGTTTATTAAGATACAAGTTAACCCCTACATGTTCCACAGCCGCTCCTCCCATCAAAAATATAGCAATTAAGCACAAGTTCATTTAAGAACTCTCCCCCATAAGATGTCATTTCCGAAAGAACAACAAGAGTGACCTTACTCCAGAGATAAGGATTTATATATTGGATTTTAGAAAACCCACAAGGAGATACGAACTAAGAACCAATCATTTAAAGTCTCTCATGAGATCAAGTTACTGAACAATAAAACTATCTCATGGTAATAATACACAATATATAATCATGAAGATCAAATATTGTGATCATCTTTTCTAAGATACAAGCTTGTATGAAAAAGAATTGATATGCTTAGAAGGAAGAATAATCTTTTCCATAAGGATTTACACCAAGAATGGTTACCATAAGAGTATGAAAAAGATTCTTTGACAATAAAAACTAACTTCCATGGCTTTGGTTATTGCTTCTAACCTGTTATATTTAAGAATTCCAATCACAAATCAAGTTAGGTAATTAAGACTCATGCACGTGGTATCTAACCATATTCATCTTAACCATAACTAGTTCAAATGACTCAGATGAAATAGTTAGAGAGTTGTTCAATTGCAAGGAAATCTTATGTAACTACACAAGACACAATCGAAGCCAAGATAATTTGATTCACTTGAATCGATTCATGAACTTTATAGCCACGGTTTGAAAAGAGCATTCCTTAGTTTATATAAGTATAAGTTCACAAAAAATCGTCTTTAGATATAACCTAACTCAAGTTCGCAGACTAGGTTCGCGGGCTTAAGTTACCGGACAGAGTTTACAAACTCCAGCAAAAATTCTCGGGTATGAGAACTTCGCCGGTTCGAGGACTTAGCTTCACGCAAATAGTTTGCCAACTCCATCAGAAATTCTCGGATTTGAGAACTTCGGAAGTTCGCAGACTTGGCTCATGCCATTCTTCCGGTTATCTTGATCAACAAAGTTCGCAAACTTTGGTTCAAGGAATATGACTTATACATAAATGTGTTTACACAACAATGCTTATGTCCATCATTGGTTATGTAATATAAACTCTAATTCCAATCATTGAAACATTCTTAGAGGACGTTATACAGTTGTTACACCATTTCTCGTCAAAGAAATTTTCAAAGTGATTGAAACATATTATGACTTTCGTCATTAGGTAAAGATGAACTTGGTTGAAGCGAAAGCTTACCAACACATATTTTGAGAAATATGTAAGCGAGTTAGACTCAGCTTGAAATAACAAATTGTTCCACATATCCAGAAATTACCAAACACAATATGTGCGCCCCAATTCTTTTGCAATCGTCACCGCATTTAATAGGGCTTCATGGTGAGGATGCACTTTCAACACAATCAGGTTGTGTTGAGGTGAGAAAAATATTGCTCACGACAGGTATTCGAAACAAAATCAAACATGGAATCTAGGAATTTAACAACTTCCTTGAAAATTTCAATAATTGTTCCATACCTTTTTAAATTGTTATCCCTTGTCGAACTCTTGTCTGGGAGATCCTTCTTAATAGTACTTGTTGCTTTATTGGTCTTCTTTGGTACCCATTTCTGAGCAGCTTTTGGAGCAACATATTTATTTTTCTCCCCAATATAATTATGGAACTTCTTGGGGGGAATACCGAAAAACTGATATTATGAGACTCAGTTTTTCTCCAGTTTGGAACATCAGATCTTGTCATCTTAACATAATAAGATCTGGTTTTATCTCGTTTAAGAAATCTGTAATTCCTTTGCAAGTGACCTAGTTTTCCACAATAAAAACAATGTTTAGTAGAATGGAAAAAGTTATGTTTAGTGTTACCTGAATGTTTATGTGCTTTCTTTGGAACTTGACAGGATTTCCTCATTTCGTTATCAGCAGTTGATAGAGATACTTTATTTTTGTCAACCGTGGAAGGTTTTGGTTGAGAAGAATCTTTAGATTTGACAAATTTTACCTCTTTACAAATACTAGGAGCATCTATTCCTTCATAGCCCAATCCTCTTGTATCACGATGAATTTTACATGCTCCCAATATCGAGGTTAATTTATCTAAGCTGCTATTTCTAGACAATCTCTCTTTTAAGCTCGAGTTTTGTTCTTCCAAACTTTTGACCTTCTCAAGTGCAATAACTAGATCATTATTGGATGATTCACATTGAACTTTGAGATCTTCTCGTTCTGAATCCAATAACAAGTTCATCTCCACGTTCTCCAATTTATCTAGCTTTGATTGAAGAATAATTTCCCGATCTCGACCTTCGGCAATTTCTTCTTTAAGCTTTCGTATTTCGTTGAGATAATCTCTTGCACCACTAGAATCAAGTTGGTCTTGCAAGTCTTTATTCCGACTACGAAGTCTATCATATTTAACTTTCTCACTGCAAATGGTACTATCAGCTTCCGAAAGTTTCCGATGACATTCTTTAAGAATATTATTAGCAACTGGATCAACATGGAACACTTCTTCGTCAGAATCAGAATCAGTATCCGAAAGAATTTTTCTAGAAGCTAATGCAACCTCTCTTATGAGCTCTTGAGGATTATAATATTAAGGTTCATCATCAAGAGTAGGCAAATCTGTTGCATATGCCGATTGTCTACGGCTCCAGCTAGGACACACTGAAGACAAGTGCCCGAAACCACGACAGTTATAGCATTGTACATCATCTTTAGGAGATGTTACACTTTTAGAAAAACTCATTTTCCTGTCTCTCAAGAATTTTCTAAATTGTCGTGGAGTAACATCCTTAGTATCTGGCGAACCAGATTTATCCTTAGAGGATTCAAAATTGTTTGCAGCTTTAAGATAAATCACCTCTTTTCTTGCATGTTCATTATCAAAGATCTTTAACTTTCCAGCAAGAGTATTTTTGGAGAGTATAGAAATATCATTCCCTTCTTCAATGGCATGTTTCTTAGACTCGTATCTTGATGGTAGAGACCCGAGAATTTTGCACACAATATTCTCCGTAATAGTTCTTACTAACGCAAATGAGGAGTTAACTATTTGAGAAAGTCTTTGGTTAAACTCATCAAAGGTTTCATCATCAAACATGCGAAGGTTTTCCCAATCAGAAGCTAGATTTTGAAGCCTTGTTTCTTTCTCTGCGGCATTCCCTTCGAATACGGTTTCTAAGATATCTCAAGCATCTTTAGACTTATTACACGTAGTAACGTGGTGCTGAAGATCTGGGGTAATGACGTGGATGATCGCATTTAATCCTTCAGAATTTTTCTTTGTAACAAGAATCTCAAGATCATTATAATCACCAATATTCTTTTCAACAGTTACACCGTCTACTGTAACGGATGGAGGATCATAGCCATTAACAATATGAACCCATGATTGAAAATCTCGTGCTTGAATGAAAGAACGCATAACAATTTTCCACCGTAAATAGTTCGTGCCATCGAAGATTGGCGGTACGTTTATAGAGATAACACTACTGTCCATAGAATCAGATTGCTACAAACACAGACTTATGAGGTCTTAGCGTGTTTGCCTGCTCTTATACCAATTGAAAAAGCGGGGGTCTAACAACCACACCCAATATTTGGTTTGGATATCTGAATATACAAACTCCAATATACTTTCAAGAGAATCAACTAGACAGTTAGACTCAATCTATAAAAAGTATATCGAAGACTTTTATATCTCTATCTCTTGATTCAATCCGCAATCAGCAAATAGGAATTTGCGCGCCCGATTGAATATAAGGGGATTAACTTGAACGACGCCAAAGACCAATGTTCAAGTGTCAATCAATTCACTCAACAACCCAAAGGCCGGATACAAGAACTGATTGATCTTAACGCACAACCTGTGATATCTCTATTACATAAATAAAATATAATGCGGAAAAGAAATAACACAGACACCAGAATTTTGCTAACAAGGAAACCGCAAATGCAGAAAAATCCCGGGACCTAGTCCAGAATAAACACACACTGATTAAAAGCTGTTACACCAATTTCCTACTACCTATTCGGACTAGATGTAATACCTGTTTCAGCACTTATAGAACTCCTAGTAGAATACCGATTCTCATTAGGAACTCTTCACACAAATCTTCTAGCAGAACCCAAAGTTCTCTTTAGAAGATACACCAACACGATTGATACGATTTGATATTTTGTTTGCACAAAACACCGGTTTGATTTCCATTAAGATGTGAATCAAGGTTTTGGAAATCTTATGTTTATTTTGATAAAAACAATTACTAGGTAAAAGTAATATCAAAACAAACTTGTAGATTAGGGTTTTAACTTACAATCAATATACGTACACACAAGGACTCCGTGAACCTGATTTCCGTAAGTAAACTTGGGTGATTCCAAAGATCAATTTTCAAGTTAAGAAAACCCTAATAATTCTACAACAAGAACAACTAGAATAAATCTAGATATATCTTGTTTAAAACTTCTTAAGGATTTTTATGAGATACCTTAATCGAAGTTTTCTTTCTAGCATCCGAATTCGACTAACAAGTTTTGGTATACGATCAGAAATTGAAATCTATCAAAACCTAGTGTTTATGATCAACAACTCTTGAATGGTTTTATATCAGAAGAGAAAACCTTAGAATAGACAAGAGGTGAAAAACCTAGATTACAAGTTGTATGATCAATCACGAAGATTAAATCCAACTTAGCTTTGTGATCCCCAATACAAAGACTTTTATCTCACTCTTTTTCACGAAGAACATAAGACATGGAAACAACCTGCAAAGCTTACGCCAATTTTCCAAAAGGGGATGAAAAACGTGTAAACTCACGAACCCTCTATTTATAGTGAACAATAGCTTGGAGGCTAAGCAAAGCTATTTTCGTTTTTCAAGACTCTCCTAATTATGGGAGTCTTTCCTAAGTTATAAATATTATGCATAAATAATTAATTAGAAAATATGTATTTATGTGAATAAATCACATTTTAACTTAGGAAGGAATTAAAAGTTATCACAAACACTTTAATATGGTAATCAAATATGTTTAGATTAATAGCCATCTTGTCTAAACAACGAAACATCACCAACTTGACCAAAAATAGCTTTTAGTCACGTAATTGGGCCCAAGTCCGTGAACTGTTACAAACATCCCATGGATTATTTCCTACTAACGAACTTTAATAAATCACTCATAACTTCATCGTTATAACTCGGAATTGAGTGATTCTTAGATCGCTGGATTCGTAAGCTCATCCACTATAACATGAGATTCTTTATAAGAATAAAGTTTATTGTCTCCAAGGTCATGAATCAAATAACCTCAAGTATATTTACATAAATGTACATTTACAGTCATTGAAATTGTTCCATAGAGTGAGCATTTATCTTGATAGATTAGAATGGTAGAATTGAACAAGAATCCAAATGAAATCAATCACATACCTTTGTTGATGAAGTACTTGTTGATGTCTTCTTGTAGTCTTCAATCATCAATCTTCATCCTTTAAGGATAACTTCAATTCAACTTCTTAGACCTAATCTAGTCCGAAACTATCTTTAGTATGCTAAATCAAGAATGCATTTTGGCAACTAAAATTGACAACTAACTTGACATACCAACGCTAGTGGGTTCAACCGAACAGTGCTCTAACAGGGAGGACTACGCTGATTCAGACGGTTCTGGCACTTATTCCCGTGTACTATATGGCTACCAATCTAAATCCTAAAGCCATTATCCGCAAGATTACACAAATGATTTGGAATTTCTGGTGGGAGCACTCAAAATATACAAAGAGGAAGCATTTCTTAAATTGGAATCGGTTTACAAGTAGTAAAGAACAGGGTGGGCTGGGTCTGCGAGACTTGGAGCCTTTGAACTTGGCTCTGGTTGCAAAGATTGGTTGACGATTTCTTTCGAATCCTACAACTATTTGGGGACAGATTTTTACTGCCAAACATCTCCATAACACTAATTTTCGGAGTGCTAGCAAGCCACAGAGATGTTCAAGTACTTGGGCCGCTATTCTTGAGTGTCGTCAATATCTGAGACAAGGTTGTATGTGGTTAGTGGGCAGTGGTAAGGATATCAAGATTTGGACTGATCCGTGGATCCCATCATTTCCAGGCCATACTCCAGTCATCTCTCATATAGGTGCCAATACAGTCTCCACTGTTATTGAATTGATTAATGCTGAAGATAGAAAGTGGAATACCACTCTTATCAATGCCACCTTTGAACCTTTTGTAGCTGAACAAATTCAGAAGATATTCATCAGCAAGGAATCTATCGAGGAAAAATTGATATGGTCTCTAACTCCTCACGGTATGTACACTACACAGTCCTTTCAAAAATTGCTCCGTTGTAATGCAACCGAATCTTCCTCTCGCAATGATAGTGATTCTCCATGGAAAATTTTTTGGAATGCCAAACCCCTTGCACCTAAAATACATAACTTCTTGTGGAGGGTATGTTCTAGAAAAAATGTTCCTACATCACTCCTCGATATTTGTACAGAAATAATATAATCTTAACCGTTGGATGGCGTAAGATTAATACCTGATGGATGATTTGTAGACCGTTGAGATGATCCACAGCTTTTCCTCGTGCGTCCTTGATGATAGGAAAAATCCTCCTCATCTCTTCAATGCTCTTGGCTTTCTAATACTCTCAATGAATGTAGAAAAAGAGGGGGTTACCTGCAAAGACACTCCAATGCCTCAATGAGTAAGGAACTCTAAACAGGTTTTAGTGGAGAGGAAAGGATTAGAATTGTGTACCTTTATTGTTGAAATCCCTCCTCTATTTATAGGTAATAGAGGGTATGCATCCAGTCAATTACCTGTCTGCATTCATTTTGATGACGCACCTGGACCAAATACCGTCAAGGTTCATCATTATTTAAATCAGAATTATGTATCTAGACATTTAGAAATGTATTTGGCTCAATAATTAACCTTTATCCATTCCCTTATTTAATAATGTATTTGGACCAAATATATATCTAGATTAATTCTAACTTCTTGGGTTGAACAGATTCATCCCCTTCAAGATACGATGAATGTAGTTACCTAACAGATTTGGTTCTTAACTTTTTATGGGCTTAATCTTTAACCCATGAACCAAGATTTCTGTTTAAGGATAATGAGATGATGACCCTATTAATCCCATTCCAAATATATATGGTCCAAACATCGCCCCCTCTTAATTCCAAATTTATTGGTGGATTAAGAAGAATGTCCTGGATCAGTTGTATCATAGTTGTACTCTGACGCCCCCAAGGTACGTATTGAAACGGTATGGCAGTATGCTTGCGAACAAGGTTTCTCTTGGTGTTGACGGACGAGAGTTTTCCATAGTTAAATATAAACGATGCTTCATGATTATATCACGAGTTTCAAGTTATGTGTTTGTTGATGTAATGGGTCTTCTTGATTGCAGCACAACAAATTATTTTTTTCGCTGTGACAGCTATTGCACTGGCTACTATAAATGTTGACACGTCTCTTGGATAATTGTATCTCGTTTTTGAGACAAGAGTTCGTGGTTGCATTGGCGCAAAACTTGGTGAAATCTTGCGCTTGCGATGAGTGCAAGACTTAACTCTTCACTTGTGATTTGAGGCCGTAGATGCCAACACAACGGAATACTTTCTTCTCGTACTATAGTTGTTGTATAACTTCACAGTACGGAAAAAACTGGCTTTTTTCTTCTGCGGAGTGTAGACCATTGTGCTTAGATACGTATGATGTTGTATACATATACTCCGATTGATGTTTCAATAATGATGGTGATGCCAAATAATTATCTACACATTTTAGATGGTTATAAAATATCACAACTTCTCATGCATTGAGAGCTTGATAAGTGATGTTCTTCTGATTCTTTGTCGAGTGATGGTTCAATATATCTTAACTTTTTTTTTCCTTTTTTTTTTTTGCATCCATGTCCAACAAAGCCTCTTCATGCAAATATATATTTTTTTCCTCGTTTCAGCTCCAAGAAAGCCTCTTCGTGATATATTAATCGATTTGATTTGATTTTTTTTTTTTTATCTTCTTTCGCTCCCGCTCCAGTAAAGCTTCCTTTTGAAAAAATATATATATTTTTTTCCATTTTCGCTCCTGCTCCAACAAAGTTTCTGCATGCTTTTTTTGTTTTACTCCATCCAAGTTTCTTCTTTTTTTTGGTTTGTTCCTTAGGAATCTTTAATAAAATAAATAAATAATTAATTTTTATTGTATTTTTTTAGACTGTGCAGCCTTTCCAATTCTGAATTTTCATTACCCTGAAACGGGTTTCCATTGCCTATAAAACAAGGTCCTTGCTCATTCTAAGCCTGCGCTAATATTAGATTGCTTATAAATTCGTGCAAGATTGACTAAGATTACGCGAGAGTTATATTCCCTCTAATCAAAGACAATTTGTTTAGTTCCCACTGTCCTGAGATGGGGTTCCATTGCCCATGGAATGAGGTCCTTGCTATTTTTGAGTCTGCGCTAAACCGGTTTAGCTTGCTCGCACATTGCGCAGGTATTGACTAAGACCATGCAATGAAAATGTTTCCTCTAATCAAAGTCAAGTTGGAATCGGTGCTGGCTATGCGAGAGTCATTGCCTGACATCTCTGGCCAGTATGCCCGGAGTTTGTGTCCAATCTTAGCTATGCGAGTGTTATTTTTAAACGACTCTGGCTAGTATCGAAGTGTGTGCATCATGCATTTGTTTATGAATTGTGCACTTGTATGTGAATTATGCATTTGTTGTAGGACTATGAAATATGAATATTGCAAACAAATTAAGAAATCGTTTAGGTTTACCTTATGAGGCGTAAATGGATCCAACATCGCAAATATACATTCCGCAGTCAATTGTGACCTATTTCCAAGTTGTCGAAGTTCCAAGTTTTGGGATCCATTTTGCTGCTCTTCACTCAATATAACTTCCTCTTGCTAGCTTATCTATCAGGTATGGTCTTCCCCAGACGCCCCCAGCTGTTTGACTACCTTGAGTAAAACTCGCAATGGTGTGTAGCTCCATTTGTTTTAAACTCGTGAAAGTTTTAAGTTGTATCCATCTGATGGACCGAGGGAGAATGTGAAAGAAAGTAACTCTGGAATTGGAGTAGAGACATAACGAAGATGTTTCCTCTGATTTGTTGTGAGATACAACTTGAGATTGCTGATATTTACGAGGCTAGGCTAAGAAAATGTGTGCGAATTGAATATGTTGATTGTGTTGGCATAGGACTATTGCCATAAAAAACATCCATGGAAATTTTCTCTTATTTTGAAGTTGAAACTTTCCTTCTTCCTTTTTTTTTTTTTTTGTAATAATCCTTCTGCTTTTCGAAGTATTCCCCTCGACTCTAGTCGTCAAGGTATCTATCACTGGAAACTGTTATTCAGCCAATGTCTAGATAACTATTGTCATTCAGATTCTACGATGGCGTGATGCCTTTTGTAGAGATCATTTTTCTTGGATACATTACTTGCTTCATGAGATTTCCTTTCTGATGATTCAAGTGTCATATCGTGATCACTTTGTACCCGTCGAGCTCGCCAACCCTCATGTGAAGATCGTGCACACTGGTGTAGAATAATATTTTTATTACTTGTTTGTATCTCTTATCCAGTGATGCCTTCCGAACCCTCACAATTTTTCTTCTTGGAGTCGTCATCTGGATGATGTCTCACTTTGGATGGAATTTCTGCTGTCCCCTTCATCAGTGACAACTTTGCTATTTTTTCCTTTTCTGCCCTTGCATATAATTCTTTGAGGTTTCCTACCGGATGTAGGGTTAAGGAATTGAATGTCCCGAATTCGCAATAAGGCAAGGCATTCTTGTATGCTTCAAATGATGAGCCCAGCATCAACCACGTCGACTTCTCCAACTTCTTGGCGAAACCTTTGGTTGAAAGTTGCCATACTTTCATTTTTTTCTTGATACAATCCAAATAAGTGATTTCTACCTTTTTTTCTTCCCAGATTGATCTTATATTGCTCTAAAAATACGTCTGACAGCATCCCAAAGTTCGCAATTGAATTTGATTCCAATTGTGAGAACCAAGTCAAATCTTTACCTGTTAGTGTCAAATCTTTACCTGTTAGTGTCAAATATTTACATGTTCTACTGGATCGCCGCTCTTTCCGTCGAATAACTCCTTGAACTGGGGCTGCACAAAGTTTGCTGGTGGGCGGAACCACCTTATTTCTTCGACAAAAGGTGAGTCCATCGACCTTTTCATTGCTAAGACCTGTAGCCTTTCTTCCCTCGATCATTTCGCCTAGCTTTCTTTTATTGAGTTCCTCAATTTGTGACGAATCTCCTTCAGTTTCTCGACGGATTCGTTTACTTCTGATTAACTCCTTGTTCTTCCTCGATTTTGCTTTTTTCGAGCGTCGATTTTCGTCGTAATGCTCCTTTCTTTAATCGTTGAGGTACTCCCTTTCATGCCTGTTGTTCTGCCAGTTACTTGGTCCATATTATCGCCCTGCTTCTTCGATGAAGTGATTGCTTTCAAAGCGGTGATTCGGCCCACGATCCTTAGTATCTTGATTTTCGGGTGATCTATATCTCCCGTCGCGATCATTTCTCCCCTGTCGTGCTCGCTAACACTCATGTGAAGGTCTTGCATGTCGGTTCGGAGTGACACTTTCTGAATGTTGGGTGCTACCAGTTTGTGGTCTCTTTTCCAAAGACGCTTTCAGTAGTATGTTTTCTTTTTCTAACTCTTGCAATCTTTCTCGCAGAGTCAAATGTACGGGTGTTTCCACTGCTCTATCCGGTTGCACAATATGCGGGGCCAAACGAAGGCCCCTATTGGTGAGGGAGTTCGGAGGCGAGTTTAGCATATTTGTTGGAGTTGGTTACCACCCCTGGAGATACATTAAGATTGGAAGTATCACTTAAAAGTGGAGTTGTGATATGGGTGATCGACGTCACTATGATTCCCTCGGACTCTGTTGTCGATATTGACATTCCCATCATTTCGATTTGCTTGTGATGTTGCCATGAATCTTGATCTGTTTTTTTTTTCTTGAAGAATCCTTCTCTGCCCCACGGTGGGCGCCAAAAGATGTTGTAGCAAAAATTTTCTTACAACACTCCTCAAGATTTGTACATAAATGATATAATCTTAAGCGTTGAATGGCATAAGATTAATACCTGATGGATGATTTGTAGACCATTGAGATGATCCACAGCTTTTACTCGTGATACGTCCTTGATGATAGGAAAATCCTTCTCATCTCTTCAATGCTCTTGGCTTTCTAATACTTTTAATGAATGTAGAAAAGGAGGGGGTACCTGCAAAGACACTCCGATGCCTCAATGAGTAAGGATCTCTAAACAGGTTTTAGTGGAGATAAAAGGATTAGAATTGTGTACCTTTATTGTTGAAATCCCTCCTCTATTTATTGGTAATAGAGGGTATGCATCCAGTCAATTACTTGTCTGCATTCATTTTGATGACGCACCTGGACCAAATACCGTCCAGGTTCATCATTATTTAAAACAGAATTATGTATCTAGACATTTAGAAATGTATTTGGCCCAATAATTAACCTTTATCAATTCCCTCATTTCAGGGTGACCAGGTTAATAACGTACTTGGACCAAATATATATCTAGATTAATTCTAACTTCTTGGGTTGAACAGATTCACCCCCTTCAAGATACGATGAATGTAGTTACCTTTAATAAGGCTAACAGATTTGGTTCTTAACTTTTTATGGGCTTAAGATTTAACCCATGAACCAATATTTCTGTTTAAGGTTAATGAGCTGATGACCCTATTAAGCCCATTCCAAATATATATGGTCCAAACAGGGTCCTACATAACGGTGTGGGGGTTCCTGCCAAGATTGGAAAGCATATTGACGGGGTACAAATGGAATGTCCACTGTGTAGTTGTGCCATTGAAACAAATGATCACTTATTTGTCCAGTTCAACGTTTCTCAAGCTGCACTTTTTGGTTCCCCTTTGAATTTCAACTCTAGTTCTATGGAGGAGAAAACCGTTGGTTCCTGCTGTAAATATTGGTTCCCGAAACAAGATGGTTTTGATAGTTTTTGTATGGCTACTTGCCTGTGGTGGGCAATATGGAAAGCGCGTAAAAAAATGGTGTTTGAAAATAGCTCTATCAATATTCAGGCTATAATCAATGAGGGATTATTCTGGTACGACACTTACAAAGTGTTTATGGGTAATAACTGTTTCTACTGGTTTTGGTAATTTGGGTGTGTGGATGAGAAACGAGTCTAAACCTAAAACAAAAACACTGCATGGAAGTACTTTTAGATTCGAGAGATCAATCTGTACAATCCTGGCCTAAACCAATAAATGGTCGTTCAAGTCTTGCTTCAATCACAAAATGAAGGAGAAGGGTTGGTCGTAGGGAGGGAAGCGAAGAAGGTGTTGAGACCAGAATCGTTAATTCTGAAAGTGTGGCTATTTTATGAATTGTATCAGAATTTGGAACTAGCTTTGCGGAATAAAAGTTATCAGTTCTTTGGTATTTTTCTGGATATTGTGTTGTTCTCACCAAAACTTGTTGTTTGATGGAAATAGGTGAAACCTATTTATGCAAGTCATAATTGAACGCACCCTGGTCTCGTAGGAAGTGGGAGTGATTGAGTGATGGAAGAGTGGAGTAATGTGTAACCGCCAGAAACCACGCTTCCACGATGAAGGAAACGGATTTGTTTACACCCATTACTTCTTTCCACCACTAAATGCCATGTTTCCTCACACTTTCTTATAATGGGCGTGTTGCACGCCGCACGCTGTAAACCGCCAGACCAATACCCTGATGAGTATCCCCCAGTTTGTGACATGTTTGATGTCTCAAGTGTTTTCGTGGAAAACGTGTAGCAGTCTGCTACGTGTGGAAAGTCAAAGTCAAGAGACTTACCACAGGAAAATAGCACGTGATGTGATACACAAATTTTTGTGATAGAATTGTCCTCAATTTTGTGTATTGTTGGTACTCGATTTTGTACTTATTATGGTGTTTTGTGTGTTCGTAGGTATTTTTTGGAAATAAATATTTTTGGAAAATTCGGCTCGAAAAGTTGCTCAGGGCACCCCAGAGGACATTTTCTATACGGACCCCCACTTTTGATAAGGGACACCCACGGCTATGTGTAGCCCAAATTTTTCATTAGCACCCACTGGTTATTTGGCACCCCAGATGTTGGATAGGGGCACACCTTCTTCTTACTCGTGAAGAACAATTTTGGCGGCAAATAATTTTTGAAAACCCGAGTTTTGCAGTTTTGCATTTGGAAAATTTTTAGATAGATTAAATCGATGCAGCCAATTGGAACGAGCCTGTTACACCTAGAAAGGACCGGTAGGTCCATCAGATTCGAAGATATTGGGTTGAATCACAGGGTTTTGAAGAACAGGGGTGTGGTTATTCCCGTGAAATATTCTCGGGATTTCTTGTTGTTTTGGAAATATTATATGTGTCTGAACGTTTTGAATCAATCCCACAGCGTGTAAGATCAAGTTTGGAGTGTTTCTGCATCATTTCAGCGTGCGAAGAGTTATTTCAGGGAAGAAAATATCCGAAGAATATGTTTTCTTCAAGCCGAGTAATGGAGAATTTGATGAAGTTATGACGAGATATTTCGGTGCTGGAAGGCTATATAAGTGGCTGAGGATTAATAAGAGAGTTTACGGAGAGTTTAGAACACCACAGTGCAGAGAAAAATCGAGTTGCATAGCTACCATTTCTGCTACTGCATAGCTGAAGAACACGAAGAACAGACTAACCAAGACAGTCGTTTATCAACAGTGTTAACGACACAGAGGCGTGGGTCTTAGAAGCTACTGTAACATCGTTTTGCAACAATTAAAAACGTTGCAAACACCCGATTTTCATCATTTTCTCTCCATTTCATCTTTGTAAACAATTTTTGAAGCAAGGAACAAATATTTTGAGCGTGTTTACACAATGATGAGCTAAACCCATCCTCTGGGGCGAAGGAGGAACCTATTTCACCAATGAAAAATGGTAATCTCTAATTTATACAATTATTATATGATTATTTGCCTAGATAAATAAATGGATAAAATGGTTTTCGTTAAACAATTGTCATTTCAATTGATGGAGCATGCTAGCCTAGGGTTTTGATGTCCCATACTTTCGATCTACAATTGTTCTTTCTAAAAAATCAACTATTGCAATATTAAGAATCAATTTGAATGCATGATTTGCATGATTATAATTAGAGAATATAAATCCCTTTGATATTGGTAAATAGTGGTTTCCATAGCCCTCATCTTCTCCATATTTTTCATATCACTTTTATTTAAGTTTGCTATATTTTTAGTCTTAAAATTAAATCTAAAATCTTTTGCTTTCACAAGTCTCAACGAACCTATTACTACTACAACATCATTGAAAAATACCATCAATTCTTGGCGTCGCCGACGCGGACTTGTCTTTAGGCTAGAGTTTTTAGATTATTTATTTTTAGGTTTTTATTTGTTCTTCTTTATGTTTTTGGGTTTTTGTCTTTTCCTGACAGATTTTGGAATTTGGAGCGAAGGGAAAATTTGCCAA
Source organism: Papaver somniferum (assembly GCF_003573695.1). Taxonomy (NCBI): domain Eukaryota; kingdom Viridiplantae; phylum Streptophyta; class Magnoliopsida; order Ranunculales; family Papaveraceae; genus Papaver; species Papaver somniferum. The sequence goes on along the minus strand of NW_020621381.1, from coordinate 2,610,586 downwards.
AGCTTTTGGTGAATATTTAAAGATTTGGAGTAAAAGAAAAGCGAAATGAGCGAAAGAAAAGAAGAATAAAAATTAATTAAAAAAAAAGAGAGACATTTTATTTTTATTCTTTAGAGTTTTTTTTATTTTTTTAGACTTTCCTTTTCTTTTGCACTATATTTTTGGACATTGGACTGTGGACTTTGGGACTTTTTTTTTTTTAAAAAACCCTACGGAAGGGTAGTTTAAATATAAACTGTTTGCAGAGAAGGACGGCGATTCCGATATCGCCTCGACCCCTCTAGTTCGTACATGACATAGGAGTCGTGGCCAGAGTCGACTTCAGCGGTTCATCACCTGTCTGGAACGGGAGGTAAGTTTATCTAAACAACCGCGAATCCCCTGTCAGCGGGTTTACTGTATTCCTTCTTTGCATATATGCTGAGGAATTGAAAACGACTGCTTTAATTTCCTAGTAAAGTGCAAGGACTGGCCATACAAGATAAGGGTTCGGATTTCATCACCGTTCTCTTTTTGCCCGCCTTAGGAAAACGAAACCAAGCGCGAACCTAAGCCTAAAATTTTGACTAGAATGAGACCTATAGGGTAACGAGCTTAATAGGAAAGTCGTTCGAAAAATATTGGTTACTCTTTTGAGCATACTTTGAAGTTCATGGTGGTTTCTGTGAGTTGAATACGCCGCCTTGTAACGCCGATGAGGCCTTGGGTATCAAAGCTCCACTGAGCTTCCCTCGTCTCTATTCAACTTACTTTAACTCAGACTGATTCCAGAGGGGTTTGCTTAAATTGTAACGAATTCCCTTTCGAAGGATTAGAAGCTGGTCTAGAAATAATCTAAGTGGAGCCATCATGCTTTTTGTTTCCTATAAATCAGTAGGTTTGCTCTGGTGGAGTCAGCCTTCTTTGTGTTTGCATAGAAATTCCCTTCCTTTTAGGACTTTTATTTTTCTTTTTGTTTTTTCTAGTGTATGCCCGAGGTCATTAGAGAGCGGGTTTGGAAAGAAACATTCTAGGTAGTTTAATTAGTGACAAACCTAGTAGTTCTTCTTGTGAAGGCGGGGAGCTCGAAGACTCTTCTTTTGAGAGCCCTGTCTATGGAAATTTCATCTTTGAAAACTTGACAATTAGTGAAGAAAGTACTCCTAGTCCTTTGGTAGTGTCAGAAATGACAACTTTGAAAGCTTTATTAAACCCAACTAGGACCTCTCGTCCGTCTTGTATCAAGTTAGCTGAAACCGAGGAAAATTATGAACTCAAAACTGGGACTTTACAGATGCTCCCAATCTTTTTAGGACAAGAGAATGAGAACCCCTATTTTCATGTTAGGGAATTTGAGGAAGTTTGTAGTACTCTGAAAATTAAAAACCTTAGTGATGATGCGTTGAAACTTAGGTTATTCTCCTTTTCCTTAAAAGATAAAGCCAAATCTTGGATGTATAGTTTGGATTCTGAGTCAAATGAAACCTATGACCAACTTACATCTTCCTTTATAACATAAGTTTTTCCCAAGGAACAAAACATCGTCTATTAGGATACAAATCTGTACTTTTACTCAACAAGAGGGAGAATCTTTATATAGGTATTTAGAAAGGTTCAATGACTTAATATATCAATGTCCTCATCATGTTTTAGAGAAGGTTAGGTTAGTTCAGATCCTCTATGAGGGTTTAGATTATTCAACAACAACCATGGTTTTGTCCTCAGGTGGGTTTGAGAATAAAACCGTTGATGAGGCGATGACATTTTTGAATCAAATCGTCGATTAGACCAAACAATGGGAAAATAGTAGGGAACCCCAGAAAAAAATTCTTCTAAGTAGAGGAAATGTCAATAGGGTAGAAGGATCTAATGAGTCAGATGCTAAAATAGCAGCCATAGCCAAAAGGTTAGAAGCCTAGAATTGTGTCATTGTAGTGGTAATAGTGGTAGATAGAGCCTTTTTGGGAAGGCCATACTGTTGAGGAGCAATCCAATGCTCTTTATAACAACACTAGATTCGATAACCGTCAGAAGTTTGACCCATATTCAGAAACCTATAACCCTGGATGGAGAAACCATCCCAACCTTTCTTGGTCTAAGGGCCAAAATCTAGATCAGTCTAGTAACTCTCAGGTTCCCCCAGGTTTTGGCTATACTAAGAATCCTTCAGCTCCGGCACAGTTTCAGAACCCTTCGGATAAGAAGATTATGAGTTTAGAAGAGTCTCTTTCTTTGTTAACTCGTAACACTGTGCAGTTTCAACAATCTGTTGCTCAAGGTTTAGAAGAAAACAAGAGAATAGGTCAGGCTAACTCTCAGGCTATTTCCCAGTTGAAAACCCAGGTTAGTCAGATAAATGAGTCTTTAAGAGAAAGAGGTAAGTTTCCTAGTCAAAATCAACCCAACCCTAGAGGAATTAATGAAATAGGTGAAAGACCATCCGATCATGTAAATGCTATTAAAACCTTTAAGAGTGGTAGAGTGATAGACAACAAGGTTTCCATGCCTGATAGTGAACATGCTGTAGTTCACCCTTCTGAACCAGGAACTGAGGAGACTGATAGAGTCTCTAAAGAGACCAATGAGGGTAATATTGAGCCCTGCTTTGTTCTTAGAGCCCCATTCCCACAGCTCCTAGTTCCAACTAAAAGGGAGTCCACCTTTAATGATATATTGGAGGTTTTTAAGCAGGTTACTATCAACCTCCCATTGTTAGATGCGATTAAGCAGATTCCCGCTTATGCCAAGTTTTTTAAGGATATGTGTACGAGAAAGCGAAAACTTAGTGTCTAGAAGAAATCCTTTCTAGCTAGTCATGTGAGTTCCATTATTCAGAATACCACTACTCCTAAGTATAAAGACCCAGGGTCCCCTACCATTTCTTTCAAAATAGGTAAATACCGTGTTGAGAAAGCTTTGCTTGACTTAGGAGCCAGTGTGAACTTACTTCCATACCATGTGTATCTTAAACTAGGACTTGGTGAGATGAAACCTACCAGATAACACTTCAGTTAGCTGATAGGTCCGTTAAAATTACTCGTGGTGTAATCAAGGATGTTCTTGTAGAGGTCGACAAGTTTATATATCCAGTGGATTTTGTTATCCTAGATACCCAACCTGTCCCCGACCCAGAGAACCAAATACTAGTGATTTTAGGTCGCCCATTTTTAGCTATATCCAATGCGATCATTAACTGTCGAAATGGTATTATGAATTTGTATTTTGGTAATATGAATATTGAGCTGAACATTTTTAATATTAGTAAGCTACCCTCTGAACTAGATGACTCAAACATAGAATAGGTGAACATGATAGGAACATTAGTCGAGGAGTCATTACCAAACACTTTGTTAGAAGATCCATTAGATAAATGCCTAGCCCACTTTGGGATTGATTTTGATGATGATGATGTGATTAATGAGGTGAATTCTTTGTTAGATTCAACCCCTTTGATAGACACTAGTAATGGCTGGAAACCTAAGTTCGAAACTCTACCCGTTTCTGAGTCTACCCTAGTTCCTTCATTAGAAGAGCCTCCTAAGTTGGACCTAAAACCATTGCCAAATACCCTGAAATATGTGTTTTTAGGCCCGTTTGAGACTTTACTTGTGATTGTAGCATCCGACTTGGATAATTATCAGGAAAGTAGGATAGTAACCGTCCTTCTGAACAACAAGGAAGCTTTAGGATGGACCATAGCAGACATTAAGGGTATAAGTCCCACTGTTTGTATGCATCAGATCTATTTAGAGAGTGGCACCAAACCTTTTAGGGATATGCAACGTCGACTGAACCCTAATATGAAAGAAGTAGTACGAACCGAGGTTCTTAAGTTGTTAGATGCAGGCATTATCTACCCCATTTCAGACAGTAAGTAGGTCAGCCCCATTCAGGTTGTTCCCAAGAAATCCGGTATTACTATAGTACAGAATGATAACAATGAGTTAATCCCAACCCGGGTTACCACGGGTTGGCGTGTCTGTATTGACTATAGGAAATTGAACAAGGTCACTAGGAAGGACCACTTTCCCCTTACCTTCATCGACCAAATGCTAGAGAGATTAGCTGGACGTAGCCATTATTGCTTTTTATATGGATACTGCGGTTATAATTAGGTTGTCATAGTCCCAGAAGACCAAGAGAAAACCACTTTTACCTGTACCTTTGGTACCTTTGCTTATAGACGCATGCCTTTCGGGCTATGTAATGCCCCTGCGACCTTTCAACGTTGTATGTTGAGCATATTTTCTGACATGGTAGAACGGTTCTTAGAGGTATTTATGGATGATTTTTCAGTATTTGGTTCGTCTTTTGATGAGTGCTTGCATCATTTGTCATTATTTTTGACTAGGTGTAAGGAAAAGAATTTAGTGCTTAATTGGGAGAAATGTCACTTCATGGTTTGTTCAGGAATTGTTCTAGGGCATATCGTATCTTCGAAGGGTATAGAGGTATATAGAGCCAAAGTTGACCTTATTAAAACTTTACAGGTCCCAAAAACCGTAAGAGATATTAGGACATATTTAAGGCATGCAGGTCTTTATCGTCGATTCATTAAGGATTTTAGCTTGATTTCTAGACCTCTTTGCAATTTGCTTGCAAAAGATGTTAAGATTGTATTTGATGATGCTTGTTTAGAGGCTTTTGAGAAGCTTAAGACTTTACTCGCTACCGCTCCCATAGTCCAGGCACCCAACTGGAACCTACCTTTGAGATCATGTGTGATGCTTCAGATTATGCTATTGGCGTTGTGCTAGGTCAGCGAGAAAACAAATTACTTCATGTGATTTACTATGCTAGAAAAACTCTGAATGATGCCCAGTTATACCACTACGGAGAAGGAACTGTTAGCCATTGTGTTTTCCTTAGACAAGTTTAGACCCTATCTCTTAGGTTCTAAGATCGTGATATATACAGATCATGCTGCTTTGAAATATCTTGTGTCTAAAAAGGATACGAACCTAGATTGATTAGGTGGATCCTTTTGTTGAAAGAGTTTTCTCCAGACATTAGAGACAAAAAGGGTGCCGAAAATGTAGTAGCAGACCACTTGTCTAGTATAGTTGTTGATTCCCCTAATGATTCCCTTTCTATAAGGGATGGCTTTCCTGATGAACAACTGTTTTTTGTTACCCAATTACCTTGGTATGAAATATAGTGAACTATCTTGTTACTGGTCGAATGCCCCAACATTGGGGTAAACAAGATCATTCTAGGTTTTTAGCCGAGGTGAAGCACTTTTTTGGGATGATCCTTATTTGTTTAAGTATTGTCCAGACCAGATTATTAGGAGATGTATACCTGAGAATGACCAGTCCAGTATTATTTCCTTTTGTCATGATCATGCTTGTGGGGTTCACTTTAGTGCTAAGAAGACTGCATCTAAGATATTGCAGTGTGTATTCTATTGGCCTTCGTTGTTTAAAGACTCCCGTAGTCACTATGTTACTTGTGAGCGTTGCCAGAAATTAGGAACCATTTCCCATAGGAACATGATGCCCTTGAACCCTATTTTAGTTGTTGAGGTCTTTGATGTGTGGGGTATTGACTTTATGGGTCCGTTTCCTAATTATTTTGGTAACTTTTACATCCTTATCTCTGTAGACTATGTCTCTAAGTGGATTGAGGCGGTTGCGTGTAAAACCAATGACCATAGGGTTGTGGTTGAGTTCTTGAAAGATAATATACTTTACACGTTTTGGTACACCGCGTGCTATAATTAGTGATGGAGGGTTGCACTTTTGTAATGGACCTTTTAGTATTTTGATGAAGAAATATGGTATTACACATAAGGTATCTTCCCCGTATAATCCACAGACTAGTGGTCAAGTAGAGGTTTCCAATAGGGAGATAAAACGTATATTAGAGAAAACAGTTAATCCTAATATGAAAGACTGGTCGTCTAGGTTTACTGATGCCTTATGGGCTTACCGTACTACGTTTAAGACCCCCATTGGAATGTCACCTTATCGGCTTCTGTATGGCAAGGCATGTAACTTACCTGTTGAGTTAGAACATAGAGCATATTGGGATGTTAAGCAGCTAAATTTTTCACTCGACAAGGCAGGAGCCCCAAGGAAACTCCAGCTCAATGAGTTGGAAGATATTCGTAGAGATGCATATGATAGTGCTAAGGAGTATAAGAACAAAATGAAACTTGTGCATGATAAGAATATTTTAAGAAAGTCATTTTCTCCAGGTCAAAAAGTTCTTCTGTATGATACCCGCTTGCATATTTTTCCTGGGAAGTTACGTTCTCGGTGGACGAGTCCTTTTATTGTTCGCCTTGTCTTTCCTCATGGAGCTGTTGAGATCGAGACACCGGATGGTAATAGTTCTTCGAAGGTTAACGGTCAGAGATTGAAAGCCTTTTTAGAGCCCTTTCCTACAGGTGATGTTGAGGAGGTCCCTCTGGAGGACCCTATTTACCCTTGATTGACCATCGAGGCGATTGTATATTGTATATTAATTTTTGATTTCTCTCTTCACCCAGGTACTATCTTTCCGACTTCTCTCTTTACCGATTCCTCATGTTACTTTACTTTTTGGTATTGCTCTTTCATTAGAAACATTGAGGACAATGTTAGATTTAAGTTTGGGGGTGGGGAAGAAACTTTTTGTTAGCTTTTAGTTGCAATAAATAAACTCCAGAGCCTAGAAATTTATGGTTATTAAGGTTGGCACTAACCAATCTAAGTGGATGGGAACATCTTGGTTGTAGGATTTGAGGAACCAACCTGATTAGATGGAAACATCTAAAGAGTCTATTCATAAAGGCACAGAGCTCAGGTGTTAGAATTTTAAAAAAAACATGGTAGTTTCGCCATATCTCGTTGAATCCTAATCCCTTCTGTTTTTATTTCTTAAGTGATTTGGTGGTGCACACGATTCAAGTTGTTACCATTGCTAGGTATAATAGAGTGATTGGGATACAAAAAAAAAAAAAAAGAATTGAGACCAGACCATCAGACGAACCGGAATAAATTCAATAAAGTCGACCACTGGTGCCCTTGTATATGCCAGTTGTGTTGACCTAGAGTTAGGTTTATCGACCACTGGTCCCCTTGTATATGCCAGTTGTGTTGATATTAGTCAGACCGGTATCTCAGTCCATTAGGATAGGTTCATCTTGGCAGAGGCCTTCAGATAAATATGGGAAATACCGTTCACTTTAAACCATCATTTTTCTCTACATCCATCTTCTTAATCTTTCCATGTGATTGGTTGACTCCGGTTATGATGTACAAAAACTATCTGAGTAGAGATCTGCCACTTATATATGAATTTTAGTATGCTTGAGTGCAAACTCGTGTACAACAATTGGAATTTCGCATCAGGGTACTTCCTCCTATAGTCAATGTTTGTATGCCAACCAAGGAGATTCTTTAGTGCCTTCCAATGTTCTGCGTAGATAGTTAGGGTCTGGAGTATAGTTTTTGTGGGTACACCTCTGGTAAACCCTCCAGAGACAACACTCCGCCGCTAGGGCCACCTAGCGGTTTAACGGCTTGCTGCACGTGCTAAGTGTAGTCATTTTTATTTTTCTAGATTAGATTTTCTCGAGGACTAGAAAATAATAAGTTTGGGGGTATTTGATAGACACATTTTTTTGATCGAATTGTCCTCAATTTTGTGTATTGTTGGTACTCGATTTTGTACTTATTATGGTGTTTTGTGTGTTTGTAGGCATTTTTTGTAAATAAACATTTTTGGAAAATTCGGCTCGAAAAGTTGCTCAGGGCACCCCAGAGGACATTTACTATATGGACCCCCACTTTTGATAAGGGATACCCACGGCTATGTGTAGCCCAAATTTGTCATTAGCACCCACTGGTTATTTGGCACCCCAGATGTTGGATAGGGGAACACCTTCTTCTTACTCGTGAAGAACAATTTTGGCGGGAAATAATTTTTGAAAACCCGAGTTTTGCTGTTTTGCATTTGGAGAATTTTTAGAGAGATTAAATCGATGCAGCCAATTGGAACGAGCCTGTTACACCTAGAAAAGACTGGTAGGTCCATCAGATTTGAAGATATTGGGATGAATCACAGGGTTTTGAGGAAACAAGGGTGTGTTTATTCCCTTGAAATATTCTCGGGATTTCTTGTTGTTTTGGAAAGATTATATGTGTCTGAACGTGTTGAATCAATCCTACAACGTGTAAGATCAAGTTTGGAGTGTTTCTGCATCATTTCATCGTGTGAAGAGTTATTGCAGGGAAGAAAATATCCGAAGAATATTTTTTCTTCAAGCCGAGTAATGGAGAATTTGATGAAGTTATGAGGAGATATTTTGGTGCTGCAAGGCTATATAAGTGGCCGAGGATTAGTACGAGAGTTTACGGAGAGTATGGGAGAGTTTAGAACACCACAGTGCATAGAAAAATCGAGTTGCATAGCTACCACTTCTGCTGCTGCATAGCTGAAGAACACGAAGAACAGACTAACCAAGACAGTCGTTTATCAACAGTGTTAACGACACAGACGCGTGGGTCTTAGAAGCTACAGTAACAACGACAATTTCCTTTTATCGTTCTCTGTAACAGCGTTTTGCAACAATTAAAAACGTTACAAACACCCGATTTTCATCATTTTCTCTCCATTTCATCTTTGTAAACAATTTTTGAAGCAATAAACAAATATTTTGAGCGTGTTTACACAATGATGAGCTGAACTCATCCTCTGGGGCAAAGGAGGAAGCTATTTCACCAATGAAAAGTGGTAATCTCTAATTTATGCAATTATTATATGATTATTTTCCTAGATAAATAAATTAATAAAATGGTTTTTGTTAAACAATTGTCATTTCAATTGATGGAGCATGCTATCCTAGGGGTTTTATGTCCCATACTTTCGATCTACAATTTTTATTTCTAAAAAATCAACTATTGCAATATTAAGAATCAATTTGAATGCATGATTTGCATGATTATAATTAGAGAATATAAATCACTTTGATATTGGTAAACAATGGATTCCATAGCCCCAGTCTTCTCCATATTTTTTATATCACTTTTATTTAAGTTTGCTATATTTTTAGTCTTAAAATTAAATCTAGAATCTTTTGCTTTCACAAGTCTCAACAAACCTATTACTACTACAACGTCATTGAAAAATACCATCATGATGCTATTAGGCTTGTATTGGCTGGTCGCCAGAAACTTTCCACAGGTCTGTCAATTCCATGGCGAATTTTGCCGGCTAAGATTTTATCTCATGAGAAAGGGTGGCCGTTGATTATGGCCACAACCAGTTGGCGCCTGTCAATAGCATAGTGGCGCCATTGATACATGTTAATAGAGTAGTGGCGCTTTTAGCGCATGCCATTGACACGGTGGCATGGTTGGCATGGTCAGCGCATGCCAGTAGCACAATGGTGCAAGTGGCGCCTGCCGTAGCCATGGCCGCCAGACTTTGGCACATTGGTGTGTGACTCAAATGTGGTGTGGCAACATTAGTTCTAGTAGCCACATATATATCAATGTTCTGTGTAATATTATTTGGTTTGGTTGGCGTAACAACTTTGCCTAAATTAGGGTTTGGCATGCCGAAACCCTAATTAGCACATGCGGCATGTGAGCGTGGCACAATGGTGTTTTGTGCAAGTGATGCCAGAGCCACGCCAAAGGAACCATAGCCAGGCGATCATGTGGAAATGGCCACAAGAGAAAGTATTTCCACGAGTGGCTATGGTATGGCGCCTTTATTAGGGTTTCGTAAGTCCACACGGCTCGTGGCATGTTGTGGGGCCCAAAGTCTGTTATGGCGTTGGCCACGAACAAAAGGTGGGTTGGCACATAGGTGCGCTATTCATGGCGTGTTGGCGCGTTTGGCTTGCTACTACAGTAAAGTGGCACGTTTGGCATGTTTGTTTGGAATGCTCGTTTGGCATGCCATTGGCATGTTGGCGCGGGCGCTGGCTTTGTGAAGCCAATTTGGCATGGCGGCCACTTGACGCAATACCACCTCTCTTAATGTTGTGGCAGGTTTAGAGCAACCTGATTGGTCAATAAAAGAGAGGGCCGGCCAAGCATGGGCGTGGCCACACTTCTGGTGCGCGTGGTAGATTTAACGCGACCTGATTGGTCGATGGAGAAAAGGGCCGACAAGTATGGTCCCAGCCACAACTTATGTGCGTGTGGCGGGTTTAAGGCGACCTGATTGGTCGAGGGAAATAGGGCCGGTTTAGGCAACATGGGACGTGGCCAATGGAAAAGGGCGCCGGCTGGCCTGAGGCATGGCCACGCCTCTCTTTACTGCTGCTCCTATTCTGCGGCTCCTTTATTTCTTTTTTTCTGATTCTGGGCAAGATTTTACACCTACTCATCCATGGAGGATTAATTACCCAGTTTTCCTACGCTTAATTTCGACAAGAAAGGTCTAATATACTGCGCAAGGCGCAAAACCCTAATTTTTACAAATTAGTCAGGGTAATATCTTAATCTTGTGAATTATCACAAAATCGATCGAAATTTATGTGTTGGCACAAAGTTCTTTTAAGTTCATTGACAGAGAGAAGTACGCTTTCTGATTGAATACTTTATGCAAAGAATTTATCCTTGATATTTGGAAATCCGTGCTACTCTGCTGCGAGTGAACACAAATCGTCATGCCATATCAACATTAAAGGTTCAGCTGGGGAACATACCACAGAAAGCATTCAAAGAGACTTATATTAATTGAGTAATACAGGTAAGGTGCCAAAATTTACAGAATATCTGGGATTGTTGCTACATGCACCATTTTGGACAAATTTCATGAGAAAATATTGAGATGCTCAATAAATGCGCCAGTGAAGAGGTTGAACACTCATCACTTTTACAGGGATCCGTTTCCTTCAGAGTGACAGCACATCAAATGCAGGGTTTTATAAATTTATCCATGAAATAAAAACTACCATCAACATTAAGTCCCCTTCTTATCACGTAATAGTGGCATTGTTGGGGGGTAAGCATGAGATGGTGACAGACAAGCGAAAAAGGCCAAGCTAGAGTAAGTAAATATTACCAGGAAAGTGACTGCCAGGGCTTCAAGATGGAGACGCATCTGTCGTTAGACTATCTGGCCATTTCCCTCCAGTCTTTCTTAGGGTTTCGATGAGAAACGTTACCCGGTCAGGGTTGAATCTTGGCTATTGGATAAGTCCCGTAAGGGTTGTTCGGCATCCGTTTCTTCTTATGGTTTCCTCAATATATATGTAGATGAAACTAAATTGTTCCTCTCAGTTCAGAATAAAGGCCCTTCTCGTCGAATTCACATCTCTTCATTATGTCGAACAGATGTGAATCATCCTCGAGTCAGCCAGATTCCTCAGTAAAACACATGCGGCTCGTTTCCAGAGTATGATTCTAATTATCTCCTGATTTTGAAGTGATAATTCCTCTTTTCCTCATAACATTGCTGCTTCTTTTTTCTTCCAGAATGGGCAAACTCCTGGGTCTTGTGACAACTCCCCCATCCGGGTCATCTAAGTCAAGAAGATCATTCCGGTATGCTTTTCACTGACATATAGATATTTTCTTGCCACCATCAGTAGTTAACAAATAGATTTTTTTTTTGTGTAGAGGTACCCAATTGGAACATGCGTGACTGTGGTTGATGACGACGATCTGACCACACCTCTTCCTTCAAAATCGAGTACGCCAACTGTTGCAAACCTGGAAAATGCTGATTTGGGTATTTCTTGCTACGAATAACCCAATGTAGGTTTGCTGTTCGATATCCACATGAAGTGTTTATCTTCTAGCTACCGAAGTTTAGGTAGATTCTTGGTGCGGAAGGAGTTCGTGGCTTTGTACACGAAAATATGGAGAAGATACGGCCACATTCCAACCAGGAACGTGGTGCAGCATTGCTCGTCTGCGTTGGTCACCACAGTGAACTGTTTTCTTCCCATGATTCCTGAAATGGAAGGCACATCCATTCTCGATGTCACTGAAGCAACTGTTGAAAAGTGGGAAAACATGGTATCTATCCCTGAAGTTTAATGTAAGCTGGCTGCGGAACCGCCTTGACATTGTTAAAGTTGATCGAGCCGGAATCTTTTCCAACGTCGTTCATGCTACAAAGGCTATTTTGGAAGAGGAAAAGGCTCTGACTGCTGAATCTCAAAAGGTGGAACAGGAAATCCGGGATTTGAAGAGTAGGACTGAAAGGTACCAAAACAGGCTGAAAATGATGCTTTCAAGAAACTACAACTTATTGAATGGTCTTTTATGAGTTGTTATTTTGAATGTGTAGCCATGAGAACGTCTGATTTTTCTTTTGGGTTCTGAACATTTTTTTTTTTTAATTATATTGGTTTTCGGAAAAGCAAATGGAATTTTCATTAATACGTTCTGACTAAATGAAATTATGATAACTCAAAAACGAGGAAAACGGAAAATGCCTGGCTGGCCGCGTCGTGGAACGGCGAAAGATGGAGTGATGGTCACGCGTAGTACGCCTTGAGCCATTTTCCATTGATGACCGCTTCCAATTTTCCTCCATCTTCTTTGACAACCTTGTAGTACCCACTGTTATACGCTTTGGTAACCACATAAGGTCCTTCCCATTTTGGAGAGAACTTCGGTGTAGACATGTCATGTTGAATGTGATTAGCAGTCTTCAATAACAGATCTCCTGTTTGAAAAAATCGAGGTTTACGACCTTAACGTATGCCCTGCAAACTCTATTTCTGTATACCTGAGTATGTTCTTCCGCCTTAGTTCTCTTAGAGTCCAGAGTATCTAGCTATGTTATTCTTGCACTTGATGCTGTCAATTCCCCAGCTGTAAAATGTCCATAGACTACTCACCGAGTGCAGGGGAGTAGAAGGTGCGTGGATGAGGCTTCCGTGAATTTGGCACTCATGACACTTTTTAACAAACGCCGCTGCATCATCTTCCATAGTTGGCCAGTAATACTTCTCGTGTATTTGGAGGAATAGTTTCTTCTTCCCTTGGTGTTCACCTTCATGCGTCTCTTTCAACATAATTGGGACATCGTAACAGATCATCTCCGAAGCATTTACGGTACAGAGTTCCTTCGTGAAACACAAATCTTTTGGTTCTTTGCTTCATCTTGGTTGCGTCCTTCTTCTTAGCAGGGAGTACACCATCGCGGAGGTAATTGATGTATGGCTCTCGCCAGTCCCCGGCATGGTCAATGTTAAAGATCTCCAATTGATGTGGTGGTGCTTGACAGTTGGAGCAAGACCATTGGAGCAATCGGGAATGAACCTCTACATCCGACCAGTACTAGCCAAGGCGTTGGAGACGACGGTAAAGAGTTACCACCAACGTTTGTCCAAAAACTTCGCCATGAACGTGGTTAAGCTGTAGCTGTGCTTCTTCATCGCCGAGACATCTCGACAGGAATCCATATGGGTTTCGATGATACAACACTCCGTGAAGCATGAAGAAATTTTGTAGGGTTTTGAGACTAACCTTCCCTTGGGAAATTTAACTGTTGAGCTCTTGGATAATCGGTGTTCTCCAATCGTTTATTTCAGCATCCTTGGACTGTAAGAGCCATGTCGATGCTACAGTCCGTATCCTCACCATTAGGGTTTCTTTTAAACCTTCGAATTGCAGCTTCGAGGCCAATGTGGCTAGGAAATTAGCGTGTTTGTTGTTACTTCGCCAACATGAGTTATGGTTGCATCAGCGAAGTAATTCAATAACTTTTGCGCCTCAGATATATTCGGAGCCAATGTTACCTATTTTAGTGCGTGTACTCCATTCATCTAGTTAACCAGTAACTTAGAGTCGCCTATAACTTCCAGGTGTGTGGCGCATGCTTGTTTGTCCAGCGACAACCCTATGAGAAAAGCTTCATATTCCGCTGAATTATTGGTGCACTGAAAGTCCAGCTTTAAGGAATGTGAAAAGACTTCACCAGTGGGAGACACCAGAACTACACCCGCTCCCCCAGTATTATTGCTAGGGGTGGCAGAGCCATCGAAATACAGTATCCACGCTTCTTCTTTAACAAAAGAGATTTCCGGAAATTCTCCGGGAAGGTCTTCATATAGTGTGGTGGTTCCTTCTCCCGGGAAAACTGCTAGTAAATATACGACTGCTTGTCCTTTGATGGCCCTTGGGGAAGCACATGTTATATCCATCTATGACATTTGGAGGAGCCATTTGGCCGGCCTTCCCATCAAGGCCGGTTTTGAAAGAAAAAATTTGACGGGGTCAGCCTTAGATATCAGCACCACTTTGTTCGATAGCAAATAATGTCTAAACTTCTGAATGGAGTGAATTAGGGCTAAGCACGCTTTTTCTGCTTTGGCATATCTGAGTTCAGCATCCCTTAAAGTTAGAATGAAATAGTAGATAGGATGTTCAATTCCTTCATCATCTTCTTGAGCGAGGAGAGCTCCAACGGCAGTATCACTGAAAGCGGTGTAGAGACACAATGGTCTTCCTTGTACAAGAGACTTCATGACTGCAGGAGATGACAATATTTGTTGGATCTTCTGAAACGCCTCTTTCTGAAGCGCGGTCCAAACGAACTTTCTCCTTTCTTCAGCAAGGGAGTGAACGAAGCGATAAGCTGGGCTAAACCAGGTATAAAGCGCCAAATGTAATTTACCTTGCCCATAAAGCTCTGGAGTTCTTTCACCGTTCGAAGAGGCGGCATCGTGAGGATGGCTTGGGTCTTGGTTGGGTCCACCTTGATTCCATCAGCAGTCACTTGGAATCCCAGAAATTTTCCTGAAGAGAAGCAAAAGCACACTTCAAAGGGTTCATTTTCAGTTTGTACTCGCGACATCTTTCAAACACTTGCCGCAGAACCTCTGTGTGTGTCGCTCGGGTTTTTGATTTGACCACTATGTCATCCACGTAATCCTCAACTTTCTTATGCATCATGTCGTGGAAAATTGCAATCATGGCGCGTTGGTAGGTAACACCAGTATTTTTTAAGCCGAAAGGCATCACGGTGTAATAAAAATTCCCGAGAGGGGTTCGAAAAGCTGTCTTACTTGCGTCATGCTCATACATATTTATCTGATTTTATCCGTTATACCCGTCCATGAAGGAGAACATGCCATGCACACTGGTGGAGTCTACCATCATATCAATGTTGGGAAGAGGAAAATCATCCTTGGGGCAGCATTTGTTCAGATCCCTAAAATTGACACAACACCTGATTTGGATGTTCTTCTTCTTTAAATGGACTACATTGGCCAGCCAGGTAGGATGGTGAATGGGTTTAATGAAGCCGGCGGCCTGAAACTTCTGAATCTCAGTCTTGATTTGTTCCTCCACATCGTGTCTGAACTGCCTTGGAGATTGCTTAACTGGTTTGGATCCGGGTATTATGTGTAGATGATGAGTAACCAGTTTTTCATCCAAGCCGGGAATTTCCTCGTATGTCTACGCGAATACATCATGATATTCCTTAAGAAGGTTCACAAGTTTTGTGCGTTCGTCTGTACATAGAGCCGAGCTGATGGAGATGGGCCGCGGGGATTCTTCACTTCCGATGTTGACAATCTCGAGTTCATCTGTGGTGGAATTCCTTTCATCTTGTAACTGTCGCGGAGCGTCTGGTACTTCTTCTTGTAGCTTGCCATTATGATTGCATTCCATTGGGCGGAGAGACTGGATGGTAGTATCCCCTGATAATTGCCAACAGTGGCGCCGATCTACGGTTTTCCCTTTTTCATCACGGCTTGCAACAAAAGCCCGCTCTCTTTTTGTATGAGGATGAGCCACACTTCCGTTTGATGAGGGTAAATTGGCGTGCCTTATGGGTAGAGGTATGCCGTGAGCCTGGGTCCCTTTGTTTAGAGACGCAAGTCTGTCTTCCTCCTCAATTGACGTCCATGTAGGGAATGGAGTGCAGTAAACCTTTCCTGACGAGCTTCGTGAATTTTCCTTTGGCTCAAACAGCTCCATGCCACATTGGTGCATAAGGAGACAATGACGCGGGAATACGGATAACTTCTTCGTTTAGCATGGTTTTCAGGCATTGGTGATACGTTGAAGGGATGATCCTGTTGTCATGGAGCCACGGTCTTCCTAGAATCATGTGGTAGTCCGGATATTTCTCTATTACTTCGAATTTTACCTTCGTCTAGACTGGTCCTATTGACAGATTTAGGATAATATGTCCATATGTGCTGGTTTGGTTTCCTTTGAAATCTGTCATTGTGGTAGGTTGTCGTACGATTTCATTTGGCCTCACCTTGGATGTCTTGAGTGTTCTAAGAGTAATAACATTCGAGGATGCCCATGTGTCGATGATATCTCTTTTGAATTCTGAATCCTTAATGCGTGCAGTGACATGTAGGGCTCTATTATGACCTTCTTCTGCCATCATGTCATTTTCGGTAAATGTAACGTTTTTGACGGATATCTCTGACATTCTTGAGGTCTCAGAATGTGAAGGATCCAAACGCGCATCCAAGGCTATCTGATTGAGTGCAGCAAATGTCTCTGCTCGCTGATCCCTTGAAAGGTGTAGTAGTTCATATAAACTTTCTACCAAAGAAGCTGCTTCCTGGTCCACTAGCCTCTGGTTGGTGGTGAAACTGTTGATCTGAGGGAGATCATCCGGGGCGTCAGTCCCCAGCGTTTGAATTTCTGGGACAGGTGAACTGCTCTAATCTGATGTCAATCTGGCATGAAAATCGAGTATGTTGTTTATCGCCTCCTTTATCAGGTCCATGTTTCTTGTGTGGCTCTCCTGAACTCGTGCCAACTCGATCAGTCTTGGGATTTGTTCATTAGATGCACCATTGGGTATAACATTGGGAGGGGAGATGTCGCCCTTTTTCAGGTTCTGAGCGGAACTTGAATTTGTGGAAACAGTTCTAAGACCGACCATCTTTTTGAAATTGGAATTGCAACCGAGATATTAATATCCCACTATGGTCGCC